>NW_026112162.1:0-32500 GCF_024679095.1 Eriocheir sinensis
TGTGTGCACGCTTGTGTATATGTATACACAAAGATGCACTGAAAACATTGTGCTTCTATGTTTCTAAAAAATCATAAATGTCAGTATTCATTAGTGTTATAAGGATTTCAAACTGAAATTTTATAAATTCTGGATCTATATTGGTATGTCTCAGCTGACTTTCTTGTGTCCAAACATAATGCTTATGTAAGGCATTTCATGACGATTAGATCTAATAGCTTATACATTTATGGAGGTTATGTAAATTTACTCTCCTCAATGTCTCTCCTCAGGTAGAAGGCATGGATAGTGACATTACTATTGGCTCATTGACAGTGATGATTGTGTTGATGCCTTCATTCAAGAACGTGCCAGCACTGCCAAAGAAGCATATGACAAGGTAAATCTGTTGAACTTATACCATAACAATAAGCCGTTGCGTAAGGCAAAAATAACAGCAGCATAAATTTACTTATGTCCTAGTCACTATTCAGCTGTTCATCCTTCTCGCTGCTCAGGGCTTGGTTGATAAATGGTAGGTGGGAAACCTGAAGGAGGTAAACTGTAATAAAAACTCATAGTGGCCCTGTGTCCCAGAGTACTGGGTCCATTTCCACCACAGGCTCCAAGGCCAATGTCACGGAGATGATTACTGCTGCAACACCCTGTTTTAGAGTATGTCTCTACTTTACCTTCAAAACCTTCACCTTACCATCAACTGCACTACCACTCACCTGTGGGGTTCTGGGATCAACTTATGTGCTAATCTTTGACCATCATTCTTTTTAATTTAATTTTCTATAACATTTCCAAATACATGTTTCTCTTCATTGTAAATATATATATATATATATATAGATATATATATATATATATATATATATATATATATATATATATATATATATATATATATATATATATATATATATATATATATATATATATATATATATATATATATATATATATATATATATATATATATATATATATATATATATATATATATATATATTTTGCACATATATAGGCAAAGACAAATCAAGAAAAGGCATTTGAAGCAGAAGAAAGGGTTCGAGTAGCAAGTCCCACGGTGTGAAATCATTCACATTGTCCGTAGTTGGTGTTGAAACGAAAGTCTTCCAACATTGGTCGAAAGGGTGACGCTGCGATCCACTTTGACTGGTCCATACAGGTATGTGGAATCAGAAACAAATTTATGAATGGATTTGAATATGCAATAGTAGTGATACTAACACAGTATTTATATATATTAATGCATGAAATATCCATTATATATTACTAATACATTGACATTTTTATGCTTTTATATGTGTATGCAGATGTATGAACACCTTGTCATAACTACAGCAGTCTCACATTTAAGCATGCTCAGATTTTGCAAATTCATATATCATAATTTTGTTTAACATCCATTTTCACTCCCTTTGAGTGGTTGACTGTTCAGTCATCTTTTGGTTGGAGCTGTGATTTTGTGTCTGTATGTGTTTTACTGTTGCCAACCCCATTAGCATAGGGGACTCCACAGTTACAGGTTTAAGCTACTTACTTGCACCACATGTGGTGGATGTTGGAGTCATTACGTTCCAAAGCCAAATTCACATTTGGTGACCCCAATCTATTGTTACCCTAATTTTTATTTGGCTACCATATTCTTCCATTTTCCGATAATTTATCTTACACCAGAAATCACCAGATCACATTTGGCAAAGATGTTATTGGATTTTCTCAAATATTTCATTTTATAAATTGTCAATCTGCTTTCTGTGTCTTTCCCCACCAGATGTTTAATAGTTTGTAGTATAATATTACTATCCCAGCTCTTCACTGCTCGACCACCATGTTGGAGATACCAGGCTAGCTGACATAACATTTAAATCAGTCATGAAGAAGGTGTTACAAAGTGTCACCCCCCTTGGGTTATTGATGGCACCCCTAATTAATGGGAGAGTCATTGCTCATCACAGACCTTGGGTGTTCAGTTCCCCTTACACTGACAAACAGCCCCCACTTTTTCTAAGTCCTGGAGCCATGACTAATCAGCACACAGGTGGGTGAGAGGAGCAGTGCTGACTGCAGCAACGTTTGGATCCCAGCACTCTTTTAATCTGCACACTTTACTAAATAAACGAGTAAGGTTAAGAAAACTTTTATCAAACCCATTTCTCTCTCTTTTGGTAACTGATAATGGCTGATCGAAAAAAAAAAGTTTTAGAAACCAAATAAGTGAAAAAAAAGTTGACTGAGGGTTCTGATACTAATTAAAAGTTTTCCAGTTGTTTTAATTATTTGCATATGGGAAATTTGCATTTGGTGAGCTTTTTCTGGCACCAGTTAGGTGCCAAATATGAGACTTTATTACCTCTTAGAAATTGGAATGTAAAATGTAAGTAGAATGCCTAGATTTTGGTATTTTTAGAATTCTAGTATGTTGTTTCTAGGCCACCCCTAGGTAAGAGGGAATGTTGGTCTGGTATGTAGAGAATAGTACATGTTTCAGTGGAAGACACAGCACAAAAAGTACCATTTAGTGCTGATACTGGTACTTTCAAAGACTATAGTTTTCACATTGATAGATTCTCAATAGTTTAATAATATTATTTTCATTATTTTTGTTGTGATTGTCTTAAATTCATGCCAAGCTTTTGAAATAAATCTCAAAAGCAGCTTACTATTACTAGCTCCAGGATAGTGGCTTTGATGTTTATTTGTCTTCCACTGTTTTTTGCTTGCTTTTGTTTGTTTCCTTCACATTTGTTGTATTTGTCTTTGTCATTTATCAATAAGCTTATTTATATATTATATGCTTATGTGTTCTGTCCAGTGTCCATTTGAAGTGAATCATCCTTATTTGAACTTCCCGCTTTCTGGTAGTGTAGTTGGGAGAGCCTTGAGCTTCCACAGCCTGTCTTTACAGAGAGAGATCAGAGGAAGCTGCACCAGTGTGTCGTTCGATGATGACATGGTCAGAGAGAGAGCCTACTTGCTGGCAGACACACCCCAGCCCGGCTACTGGGTCCAGCGTGCAGCATAACTGAT
The DNA here is from genome assembly GCF_024679095.1 of Eriocheir sinensis. Lineage (NCBI taxonomy): Eukaryota > Metazoa > Arthropoda > Malacostraca > Decapoda > Varunidae > Eriocheir > Eriocheir sinensis. The sequence continues at coordinate 3,043 of NW_026112162.1, forward strand.
GCCCACCACCACAACTCTTCAAAACTGTTTCCAATTTATCCATAAACTAGCATTAATAATCCACATTCTACAAGTGTTGTTAGATACTTATTTTTTTAGTTTTTTGACCTTTCGCTCATACTTAATTACATAGAATCTTCACATTAAATAATATATATTTCTTTAATTCTTTACTGACAAGTATTTTAAGTTTCCAAACTAATAAGTTAAATTTAAAAAAAAAAAAAAAATGGTATAACTTTCAAAGATTCTTAAAATGAGCTATCAGTTCTCCTTTAACTTAATATATATATATATATATATATATATATATATATATATATATATATATATATATATATATATATATATATATATATATATATATATATATATATATATATATATATATATATATATATATATAATCTAATGTAATGAATATTTCACTTTGCAGAATTCTGGAAATAACGGAGAGGGACACTGTGAAGCTGGCTGCCACCAGGACTGGACATGACGATGTTCCTCTGGCAAAGAATGTCGCTTACGAGCAGCTGAAGCCTGTGAAGTTTGGCACTTCACAGGCATGCAGAAGAGCTAGTAAATGACAGTTCCACTGATACAGACCCTGACCTGTATCAGAATGAACAAGCTTGCCAGAGGAAACACGCCATTGCCACGCCTGTCCACGCTAGGGCCTCACACCAGCAAGACTCAGGACATCCACAGAGGGAGGAAGACATCATTTTGATAGGACACAAGCCAAAGGCTAAGAGAACAGCCATATGTCTCCCCCCTGTGCCAGCCAGCCTACAGAACAGGCAATTAGAGGCAATGATTCAAGTTCTGGAGAAGAAAGGTTGGCTTGACGATGACCACATGAATCATTGCCAGGCACTCCTCAAACATCAGTTTCCCGAGGTTGATGGCCTACAGAGCTGTGCAGTGTTTGAGGCAGTGGGGCACAATAATGTTGGCACCCCAACTCGTAAGTTTGTCCAAATTCTTAATGTAAAAGGAAATCATTGGCTATCAGTTAGTAATGTTCATTGTTCAGCTAAAAGTAAAATTAAGATCTATGATTCATTGTTTGGTAATTTCACTGGACCCCACCGCCAAAAATTCATTGGACAGCTTGGGTGGATGCTTCACACCTCTAGTGATGCCATAACTTTGGAATGGCTTGATGTGCAACAACAGAGGGGCGGCGAAGCATGTGGCTTGTATGCTATCGCTAATGCTTATGCACTTTGTGCACAGTGGAAGCCTGAAAAGTGTGCTTGGGACCAGAATGGTCTTTATGCCTGGCTGGTAGGATGCCTGAAAGCTGGTAAGATGTCCCTCCTCCAGTAACAGCTCCCACAGAAAAGCAAGGGACAGTCCTAAAGAGGTGGAACCTGTCCATTGTGTCTGCCGGCTGCCAAACAATCCTCAGCTACTGATGATTGCCTGTGATACCTGCTATGAATGGTATCACCAGCTGTTAGGGAGTGGCATCACCAGTAGCTGGCGATACATCTTCCACTGCAGCCGTTGCAGGTAACTTGTTTATGCCTATAAACTGTCAAATAAAATATTAACCCAGTTTCATTCAAATTGAAGTCAATTGAGTTCATGTTTGGTAGTATTTTTCCATCATATTGAGTATATTTAAGAATGGAAAAGGCAACTACCATGAATATAGTTGTTTCAGTCCTGTATTTAAGGTAAAAAAAAAAGTACAGTGCTCCCTCACTATGTCACGGTTCACTTTTTGTGGCTTCACTATATCGTGGGTTTTCAAATCATACATATCTAATTTTAGATTGTTGACTTTTCGCTATATTGCAGTATTTTTGAGAAATATAAAATTTTTACCATTCAATATTCTAATTATTTTTAAGCAAAATATGGTTAAAATAACATTAGAATATAAAGTTATAAAAAGTAAGTTAAAGTAAAGAAAATTGTATATCTACATTATTAAAAAATATTAAATTAAAATTTAAATAAAACTATAGTAGCATAGTGGTCTTGTACTAAAAAGAAAATGAGACACTAGCATATGGGAAACGGAATAAAACTGCAGCTGCTTCTGCCCAAGTGAGATCATACTCAGCATGCTATTGGCTGATGGTTGGGAGGCAGCTACTCAGAGCATGGTATTCTGTATCTTGGATGCTGCATGGCTCAGTGACAGCAGCATCTGTAGTGCTGTTGCCCAATGTAGAAACATCTCGCACCTCAACCCATCCATTTCAGCTAGCTTTACATCTTGCTGCGTGGAGTGTCTCTATGTGGTGTGCTGTGTTTTACATTAACGTTTGAACTTTATTTACCTCCCTGCAATGCCACCCAAGTTTTTTTTATGCTGCAGCCCGTGTGCATCTGTAGGCTTATGTTTAGGGCAGGCCCATTAGTGGTGCAGGCAAGGGTTTCTATGTTTTCTGAACCTGAATCCAAGCAATCAAGGAAGACTCTAACCATCATCAAAATGGTGAAACTTCTGGACATGCTTAATGAATGGAGATCGTACATGGCTGTAGGGTGCCACTTTGGCCTCAATGAATCTACGGTATGTTATATTAAGAAGGACGAGAAGAACATAAGATCGACGGCAGCTGCTTCTTTCAATAAAAATGCCAAGAGGGTTGTAACGTTGAGTAATAAGGTGGAGGTTAGGATAGAATCTGCATCGTCTTTCTAGATTAATGATTGCAGAAAATAGAATATTGCACTGGATAGCAAAAAAATTATATTTAAATAAATAAATATGTAATTTCTACTTCACGGATTTTCACCTACCACAGGTGGGTCTGGAAGGCACTAACCATGATGAGGGAAGGAGTACTGCACACTGCAAATAAATTGCTTAAAAGGCATTTTGTGTGATTACAATTAACGAGCAAATAAGATTAATATGAAAGCATGTACTACGCATCTTAGGCATATGTTTAATAGGACTTAAATAAACATATACTTTATAATGGTACATTTATACATTCACAGAAAGAAATAGATGTAGTTGGAGACCTCTCCCTCTCCTTCATGGTCCACGGGATCCACCTTATTGAAAATGTGCAGCACAGGGGTGCTGTTATGTCTGCCCTCAGGTTCTCACCACAGGTATTTTCCATTTGATATTAGAATTTACCATTTCAGTTTGCTCTTCAGACACTCTCTTTTTCAATCCTCTTCACATCATCCATGGCAAGGCACCTCCCCCAAGTAACTCGCCTTTCAGCATTACATTAATCTCAACCCCCTGCACACACTTCATCGCTACACTTGTAAATTTACTCATAGTTTCCTCCTCATCACAAGTACCATGTCCAGAAGAGCTAAACTTTCACATTATTTGTATGTATAATATTTATTTATAAAGGAGAATACCAAAGTGTAGTTTGTATCTTATTTATTTATTTATACGTACTTTACTGTTATATATTTAACATTTATTTGTGCATACATTTTGTATTAAAAGGATTTTGTATGTATTTTGTAAATTATTTTTTACTGTTTTACATTGACAGCAGATAGTGGAATATATTATTACCAGTGTATTTACATACTTTGATACATATTAAAAGAAGTTTATATTTTGTGTAACTTTTCATTATTTATATATTTATTAAAAAAAATTGGAGTCTGATTTGATCCTGATGTTTTTTTTAAAGGAAAGTATTTTAGTTACTTACTCTCATACAGTGTACATGTGCTATTAAAAAGTTACCTGTGATTGCATGTGTTGGTTCTCTCACTTGATATCCAGAAAAAAAAAAATGGATGTCAAGATCAGGAGAGTATGACCAATTAAAGCTTAGATGAGAAATGCATCATTGGAGTGTTTTCTAATAGAGTAAAATGCAAATTGGATGAAGGGAAACACATTGCAGTTATTTATTTATTTTTGTGTGTTTTTCTATTTATTTATTTATCTAGTTGTAATATACAGGAATGAAGCTATCCTAAATTTGTCACATCTCTTCAACACTTGTTCATTTCCTCCGCCATCTTCAAATCTTCATAAATTTCTTCTTTCACTCAGCTTTGTTATACCTTCAGGTTTCCCTAATTTACCATTAACATACCTGTAGAACAATTTTGGTTCGTCTTTGCACTTACTTATTACGTCCATTTCATTTTTCTTTCTTTCTTCTTTACATATTCTAATGTACTATTTTCTCTCATGTTTGTAAAAGTCCTATTTATTTTAGTTCCTCATTCTACTCCACCTTTTCCATGTGTCTTTAATTTTCCTTGCCTGTTTTCTTTTCTGTTGTAGCCTATGTGTACCTGTAGGCTTTGTCTGCCCTTTGATTGTGTTCAGGGCAGGCCCATTTGTAATGCGGGCTAGGTTTTTTTTAAGTGGTACCTGTAGAGGCCCATGCTGCCCCCCAGAACTCATATTTGTTGCATTACAACTACAGCTTGGGTATCAGGGCAACATGTAAGTAATTTTTACGCCACTCGGCAAATGACACGAATTTCAAGGTGGCACTGGTGGGGATGAAATCCATGTTCAGACCAGTCCATCCCCATGGTCACCATCTTATCCATTTGCCCACCGCTTCCTCCTGTATTATATTATACCAGTTATTCTTGCTTCTATGAGACTCGTGTGTGTGTGTGTGTGTTTGTGAGAAAATGAAGGTGAATGTGACCATTAGTATTGATGAGGTGCAGTGGTGCAGGAGATGCCATTATTATGCTAAAGGGAGAAACACTGGAACAGGTACTAAAGTTTTGTTATAGTATAATTATTGATGTTAACTCTGGAGCCTTCATAAAGGGAGAGGTGAGTCATAGACAAAATGAGAATGTATGAGGGAATAGTTGCTCCTGCTTCGTACAGATGTGAAGTATGGGCCATAAATGCTTATGCTTGGAAGAGGATAAAGTAAGGAGCATACACAGTGGCAGTGCTTGGTGGAGTGCTCATCCCTGAGTCTGGCTATTAAGCCAGTGGTGGGTATGAACCTGCTTGCCTGGTGCACAAGGACACTGTGACACAGTTCCCACAGCTTTACTGTTCCCAGATTTCCTCAGATCCCCAAAGGGAAGAATGAAAACCTTGGTGGATGAGGCCTCCCTCATGGCCTGCCCTCAAATGCTCCAATAATATGAGTGCTGTGGGCGATGGTGAGTGTGCAGTCTTGAAATAATGTTTAGGGGTGAGTGACATTCAAAGGGCCCCAGAATTTGTCTTGTAATATGGCGGTCACACCCTATGGGAGGGGATTGAGGTGGTCAAAGGGATCACCTGAAGATCCGCCACCCCAGCCGCGCTCGGGTTGGCGGATCTTCAGGTGAGAAAATCTGGGGTGGCAGATCTTCAGTTGATAGATGCTGCCACTCTTCTTCCCATTGTATCTAAAGTGGTTCGACCAGAGTCTATTATTCACAGTGACGAGTGGAGAACTTATCGTAATAACCTAACCTAACCTAACCTAACCTAACCTAACTTAACCTAACCTAACTTAACCCAACCTTACTTAACCTAACTTAACCTAACCTTACTTAACCTAACCTAACCTAACCTAACTTGACCTAACGTAACCTACCCTAACCTAACCTAACCTAACTTAACCTAACCTAACCTAACCTATCACCTGAATGTCAGGCTGATCTTCAAGTGAAAGAATATGGGGGTGGCGGATCTTCAGGTGAGACAATCTGGGGTGGCGGATCTTCAGGTGAGACAATCTGGGGTGGCGGATCTTCAGGTGAGACACTTTGGGGTGGCGGATCTTCAGGTGGTCCCTGTGGGGTGGCGGATCTTCAGGTGATCCAGTCAAGCCCACCATCATTAGGAAGTTACATGGTCTTTAATTAATGAACTTAATGGGGGGGAGTCGATTGGGGGAGTGCTAGGAAAGAGGACATAATTAATTTGTTGGGGCTGGGGGGTGGATGAGAGAGGGACAGCCCTTAACGGAATCGTATAATATTTACATACAAGTAACTCACATTACTTAACTCATTTATTATAGCTTTGTTAGGCAGACACATGGTTTCACACATACTATGGAAGGGGGGTCGAAAGGAAGTAAAGCTCCTCCATTAGATTATATGGGGTCTGTTTAATAAACCTTAGGTTGGGGGTCGATGGGGGGTTCATCAGGTAAGAGAACATAATTAGTCTGTGAAGGCTAGGTGGATGAGAAAGGAATATAGGGGGACCCACTATTGCTAAATTATACCCTACGTTTTACCAAGAGTAAAGTTTTCCTGTTGTATTAGTAAAGACGTACAACACTTGTACGACACTCTAGGATAAGCGACCAGCCTTACCTTTCCTGAAAGTAATGTTTTCCTATTATATAAATTGAGAAAACATGTGAGACACTAGGATAGGCAGCCACCCAAGCACACATATCTCCACTCATCTTCTTTACTGGTAGTAGCGTTTTCCCTGTTACATAAATTAAGAAAACATGTAGGGACACTCACATGCAGGGACCTCTCAAATATAGGGGGGCACGGACGGACACTGCACCGTGTATTTCCGTGGTCGGCTTTGTTTACAAACAAATCGGGGACCGCTCAAATATAGGGGGGCACGGACGGACACTACACCGGAGCGACGACGGGGCGCGGCGAGCACTGCACACCCTGCGGGGCTCCATCACGCTGCCTCGCCTCACACTGTAAAATGGCCGCCCCACAAGTGCCCCGCCATGCCAGAGGCACTCACAAGCTTACCGGTCCTCCGTCATCTTCATGCTGATGTTTTTTTTAACACAACACCCACTAGGAGGAGTGCCAAAAGCCTGCAGCCACAAGAAAGCCGCCACGCTAGTGTATACCCGTGACTGAGTCACAGCGTAGAGGCCATCACCGTCACGTCACCGACTGCCGCTCCGCAGTCGCCCCGCCCTCCGCCACCGCCGCCACACCGCCCCGTCCCTCCGCTGCCCTGCCCGTCCTCTGCTGCTGCTCGGCGGGGTGTCACCATTGGCCTGAAGCTCACATTACCTCGTCTCGGTGTGATTTGCGCCAGTACCGGCACAGTAATGGGTGAAAGAGAAAGCACAAAGTGGCCTCTGGTGACCTGCCCGCCGCCGGGCAACACCCTTCCGTCTCCCTCGCTCCGCACCCCGCTCCCTGACTCTCAGTCCCAGGCCCATGCCTCCTCTGGACCTCGTCAGTGCCCTGGGGACACATTAACAGTCACTTATGGCTGCTGGCGGTTCGTCCGTGCATAAAGGGAGGCAGGAAAATGACGCTGAAGGCAGAACACAACGCCGGGGTCGCCCGCGAGCGGACCAATCACATCACAAGAGGTGATGTTTCCTCAGAGAAGAGAGCGGGGAGGTAGAGGAGGGAAGGAGGGCCGGGCCACGTGGAACATGGCCGCCACGCGCTGGGACCCATATAGCCTAATCCAGCCCCATTATCCTGCCCTAGCGACACCACGCCCCCTTCCTCGTGTCCAAATGAAAGGGTTAACCAGAATCTTCACTCTTTCGTCCCTTCCAATAGTAAACTACATCGCAGCCTCCCTTGAACGGCGTATTCTTAATTAAACTTTTTGCTACGGCTGTCGGCTTCATACTCGCTTAAGAAAATATATTAGAGCATTCTCTCTCTCTCTCTCTCTCTCTCTCTCTCTCTCTCTCTCTCTCTCTCTCTCTCTCTCTCTCTCTCTCTCTCTCTCTCTCTCATAACTAACCCATGTTGCCAACGAGGGCCGCGCCATTCCCTTCCATCCTTGTATTTCTGTTTCACTGTCAACAATTCCCGGATGACAACACTCGCGAGCATCAGCAACTTGTCACTATGAGCATGGACTTCTAGAATAGATGGACAGGAAACTCCCAAAAATGGGAAAATTTATTGGGGGCTGATGCGCTTTTTTTGATGTTGTGATAAAACCGTAAGAGATAATTTCAAAATTCCTTTTGGATATTGGGGAGCAACTATTTCTGCTGACAGCTGGACCAAAGAAATGTTGAAATCGCATAAGAGGAGTCCACACGGGCTCTTGGCCCCCAAAAAACTCCATTTTCCAAAAATCGGTCTTTTTATTCCTGAGCTCAAAATAATCAAAAGTATATGATGTTGGTGTCTAATTATATGTTTTTTGGGTCAACAAGTTCAATAAAATTGGTTTCAAACGTCTCAAACTTCAAATATATATATAAAAATACCAAAATTCAATATTTATTTGAAAGTCGCTGCATATTTATTGTATTTAATGTTTATGGAGCCAACAAATGGAATAGAACACATTTCAGAGGTGAAAAAGTTCACCTTCTTGTCCAAATACATAAAAATCCAAATATCCGTTAATGTTATTCATATTATGGTTCAAAATTAGTAAGAAAGCAACATCTTGGCATTTATTTTCATAATTCGGAGGTTGACAAATTCAATATATACAATCCCTATCTACTATAAATATCAAATTTTGAGTACAAACACAGCAAAATTCAGTCTAATCTAGAAGTCCTTATTAATGATTCGTGAAATAATAATTTTAATTGTAAATGTTTCATATCATAAAATTAAATATTAGAAACCGTATCAAAATAACTTTTATTTATACTATTTTATTTTTTCAGGGTCGTGACTCGTGATACAAAGAAGCAACAATGCCTAAGAAGTGTATTACCCATTTTGATGGTAAACCCTGCACTGGCAACTATGACAGCAGTAATGAAAAGTGTCAGTCTTCAGGTTTCCAAAGGATCCACAAGAAAGAGCCTTGTGGGTAAATGCTCTGCCCAGCAAGGTCAATGTAAGGGACGAAAGTGTACTGTGTGAAAAACATTGGCCAAAGGATTTTCAGCGCAAAAAATGTCAGGGGCCATTAGGATATAGACCACATGATCCCCAATCTGTTTTGGAACTACCCCTTCTTCATGTTTTGTGCTAACATCTCCCAGTCGTCTAAGGGATGTAGATAATCGTACTGTATCAGGTGAATCCAGGAGAAAACAACAGAAGATTGAGTCTGAAAAATCTGACACTATTATGAGTTGGGATGATCTTAAGAAGTATTCTCAAACAGTAAATCTTGTGAGTGACATGTCAGAAGATAATGTAATAAAGCTTTATCATATTCAGAGCATTCCACCAATCATAACATTCTCAATATTCATAAATAGGGACATGAAAGTGAGAGCTTTCAAAGGCAATACATCTGTATCGCTCCGTGATGTTATTACTGGGTTTGATTGGAGGCTAAGTAAGTATTCAGAAATTGACAAAGTGATTGAGAAAGTCTCATCTTTTCCTATAGACATTCACAATGAACTCACACAATTATCTGAAACTCTAACTGAGCTGTGTAATGATTCAGATGACATTGATGAACAAGTAAAGGAAAAGATTTTGTTTCTATTAGAGCAGGTGAAAATGTGTTGTGTTGGTTCTAAAGGTAGGCGTTACAGTGGTCAGCTTATTCAAAGTGCAGTTGAGCTTATGCTTCGTAGTAGAAATTGCTATAGATCATTATTAAACTTCTTATCCTTACCTAATATAAAGACATTAAAATCATACTTGGAAAACTTGGAAGCCCTGAAAGTATTGAGGTCTGTAAAGAGGTTATTTCTAGCGTGTTTGCAAAACTGGATGGGCTTGAGAGATATTGCTTCATTACTGCTGACGAAATTCATGTGAAGCCTTCAGTGCAATTTCAAAAAGATCAAATAATTGGATTTGCTGTAGATTGTGAAGAACAAAAGGTTGCAAAAACAGTTCTAGCTATAATGATAAATCCATCAATGGGGGTGCCCGCTTTTGTTGCTCGTCTCCTACCTATTAAGAGCTTAAAACATGAATTCCTGAAAAAAACAAATTGATATTGTTATGGAGATTGTATTTGAAGTTGGTGGATTTGTTTTCCTCATAATGACAGATAATCATTCCGTGAATCAAAAAATGTTCAAAGTATACCACCAAAACAATGCTAGTGCAGCCATCTATTCAGTTGTACACCCACATGATAATCCATACTTTAAAGAACTTTTCACATTCTATGATATGACTCACTGCTTGAAAAACATTCGGAACAACTGGGTCACAGAAAAAACACAAACGCTACAGTTTATTGATGCAGAAACACAAGCCTCCCACTTTGCAAAATTTTCTGATATCATCCAAATTTTTAATGAGGAAAATGAATCCTGCTTGAAAGAAACCAAACTGTCATATGCAGCACTGTATCCTAACAATTTTGAAAAACAAAAAGTGAAACTAGCTTGTGATCTATTTAATGAAAAAACCGTGGCAGCTTTAGAAAAGAGAGGTTTGATCAGTACATCACTTTTTGTAAAGATGGTGACAAGAGCATGGAACATGTTAAACATCAAATCTCCTAACAAAGGATATAGAACAAACGATCCTGACAGAAAACCCTACAGTGACAAAGGTGACAACAGACTTGAATATATAGAAAAGGTTGCAGTCTCATTCAAACTAATGGACAGTTCCATCAAAGGCGTTCGGAAACATGGGCTTACCAGTGAAACCAGTAATGCGCTCCATCAAACTATGACTGGATTAGTTTCCTTATCAAATGCCTAATAGATGTTGGCTTCAAATATGTTCTCAGTGGAAAATACAAAGTGATCGATTGGAGGGTGAATTTGGAGTCTACCGCCAGACCAGTGGGGGAAATTTCCACATCTCCACGTATCAAGTGTATAATGGATTGAAGCTACAGAGAATCAAGCTCTTCAATCAACTAGAACTTTCAGACAAACTTCAAAGCTCAGGGATCAGCGAGTGTTGCAAGGGCGTGGCGCACAGTGAAGATGATCAGGAAATTATTGATTCATGTTTTCAAATATCAACAACACTTACAGAAATAGAAAAGTCTGCTCTGTACTACATATCTGGCTATGTTGCTTTCAAGAGGGATGCTGCTTAGACTCTACTCCTGTTATCACTAATGCCAATTCAGAATTTCTAGATAGGGTGTCTGCGGTGCTCTTGGACATCCCCTGGTGAATTATTTGATCTCTCCCAGTATTTGTATGCCTTTTTCAAAACAAGAGAGAAAAATGTTGCCCTCAAGTCTTCCTAGATGCATATAAAGTGATTTATGAGTTCTCAGCTTTAGATATTCAGAATATAGATAGTAAGCTTAGAAGATTCAACAATTGCTTTATCAAAGCATTTGCAAAAGACATCAATGACAAATTAAACATGCTGCCCCAAAGTGTATAAAGCAAGGGCGGATAAGTGGACGCAGAACTGTTCCAATCTAAAGCTGACACACAAGGGAAATGTTGATGTTACATTTGCTTAAACTATTTAGACTGAATTTTGCTTATTAGACTGGATTAGACTGAATTTTGCTGTGTTTGTACTCAAAATTTGATATTTATAGTAGATAGGGATTGTATATATTGAATTTGTCAACCTCCGAATTATGAAAATAAATGCCAAGATGTTGCTTTCTTACTAATTTTGAACCATAATATGAATAACATTAACGGATATTTGGATTTTTATGTATTTGGACAAGAAGGTGAACTTTTCACCTCTGAAATGTGTTCTATTCCGTTTGTTGGCTCCATAAACATTAAATACAATAAATATGCAGCGACTTTCAAATAAATATTGAATTTTGGTATTTTTATATATATATTTGAAGTTTGAGACGTTTGAAACCAATTTTATTGAACTTGTTGACCCAAAAAACATATAATTAGACACCAACATCATATACTTTTGATTATTTTGAGCTCAGGAATAAAAAGACCGATTTTTGGAAAATGGAGTTTTTTGGGGGCCAAGAGCCCGTGTGGACTCCTCTTATGCGATTTCAACATTTCTTTGGTCCAGCTGTCAGCAGAAATAGTTGCTCCCCAATATCCAAAAGGAATTTTGAAATTATCTCTTACGGTTTTATCACAACATCAAAAAAAGCGCATCAGCCCCCAATAATTTTTCCCATTTTTGGGAGTTTCCTGTCCATCTATTCTAGAAGTCCATGCTATGAGCCACTCAACGGACAGACGTATTGCCTTACATAATATGTTATACTTATTTAATCCCTAACGACCCGCTGTGTCACACGGGGATTCCAGAACTGGGCTGAACATGTGTGTTGCTACGCTGCGGCCGTTCCTGCTCGCTGCCGCTTGTACTTTAAATATGTAGTTGTTATGGAGATGAGTAGGAGGTGGACACATATATTCCTAACGCTACGGGTGTTCTCGCTGTCACTCAGGGTATTAAATATGTGGTTGTTTATATAAGTATGAATGTTAATATTTTCTATATGTTATAAAAGTTAAAATGTAGGTAAAATGTAGTTGTTTGTTTATATAAATATAAATGTTTGTAATCACTCTATGGCTTAAGAGGCAAAATGTAAAATGTATAGTTGTTATTTTATTCTTTTTAACATATTTCCGTCTGTCCTCAAACACACACTCGCTCGGTCGCCCCTACATAAAATATTCGCCGCCCTAGTGACCAAAGATTATTAAAAATGTAATTGTCTATATTTGAAATTTATTTTGTTATCTTTTCATTTTTCACAGGGCAGCAATAATATGTACACATGTCCATATTCTCGCTGGCCTTCAAACCCACTCACTCACTCACTCGCTCCCACACATAATATTTTCGACCATCACACACAAAATGTTTAAAGTGCAAAAGTATAGAAAACACTCATTGGTGCCGCCGTGAGTTTAGTAGAACGCGTGCGCTCCGCTCCTATATTTTAAAGCCAAACCCGCAGTCACAAAGTTGAAAATGCAAATATATAGTCACGCCGGCCTTCAGTGGCGAGAGTCCCCCCCGTTTTGGGAGGAACCACCTGGAGCCTGACAGCCCCGTGCTGTTGATTGGTTTACTGTCAGCATGGCAGTTTTGGATGGATGGGTGCGCTTTCATTGATCATGTATTATGTCATCAAGTAGCTACAGTCAGAGTTGTGTTCCGAGACGTTCAGTCCTCATATAGGTTAGGCTTGGTATGGCGCCAGGCGGCACCCTACGTGGTATGTAACGTTGCAATGAAGCGCGACAAAAACTTCAAGGATGTATTTTACATCTGAAATAAAGAAAACGCAATTATTGGAGCAAGTACGAAAGAGTGAACTGAATTTTGTTTCAGGAGATGGAAGGCTTGAAAGAAGGATGGAAAGGGTGAAGAGGATTATGATGTGATTGATGTGAGGTGTTTTGGTTTCAATTGCGGTGCGGGATGAGGTTGTGTGCCCGTGCCAGAGCCTGAGCCTGAACCAGTGCCCGTGCCAGAGCCTGAGCCTGAACCAATGCCCGTGCCTTAGCCTGAGCCTAAACCAATACCCGTGTCTTAGCCTGAGCCTGAACCAATGCCCGTGCCTTAGCCTGAGCCTGAACCAGTGCCCATGCCAGAGCCTGAGCCTGAACCAGTGCCCGTGCCAGAGCCTGAGCCTGAACCAGTGCCCGTGCCAGAGCCTGAGCCTGAACCAGTGCCCGTGCCAGAGCCTGAGCCTGAACCGATGCCCTTGCCTGAGCCTGAGCCTGAACCAGTGCCCGTGCCAGAGCCTGAGCCTGAACCAGTGCCCGTGCCAGAGCCTGAGCCTGAACAACTGTCCGTGCCACAGCCTGAGCCTGAACCACTGCCCGTGCCAAAGCCTGAACCTGAACCAGTGCCTGTGCCAGAACCTGAGCCTGAACCAGTGCCTGTGCCAGAGCCTGAGCCTGAACCAGTGCCCGTGCCAGAGCCTGAGCCTGAACCAGTGCCCGTGCCTTAGCCTGAGCCTGAACCAGTGCCCGTGCCAATGCCTGAACCAGTGCCCGTGCCAGAGCCTGAGCATGAACCAGTGCCCATGCCAGAGCCTGAGCCTGAACCAGTGCCCGTGCCAGAGCCTGAGCCTGAACCAGTTCCCGTGCCAGAGCCTGAGCCTGAACCAGTGCCCGTGCCAATGCCTGAACCAGTGCCCGTGCCAGAGTCTGAGCCTGAACCAGTTCCCGTGCCTGAACCTGAGCCTGAACCAGTGCCCGTGCCAGACCCTTAGCCTGAACCAGTGCCCGTGCCAGAGCCTGAGCCTGAACCAGTGCCAGTGCCAGAACCTGAGCTTGAATCAGTGCCCTTGCCAGACACTGAGCCTGAACCAGTGCCCGTGGCTAAGCCTGAGCCTGAAACAGTGCCCGTGCCTGAGCCTTAGCCTGAACCAGAGCCCGTGCCAGAACCTGAGCCTGAATCAGTGCCCTTGCCAGACACTGAGCCTGAACCAGTGCCCGTGCCAATGCCTGAATAAGTGCTCGTGTCAGAGCCAGAGCCTGAACCAGTGCCCGTGCCCGTGCCAGACCCTGAGCCTGAACCAGTGCCCGTGCCAGAGTCTGAGCCTGAACCAGTTCCCGTGCCAATGCCTGAACCAGTGCCCATGCCAGAGCCTGAGCCTGAACCAGTTCCCGTGCCAGAGCCTGAGCCTGAACCAGTGCCCGTACCAATGCCTGAACCAGTGCCCGTGCCAGAGTCTGAGCCTGAACCAGTTCCCGTGCCTGAACCTGAGCCTGAACCAGTGCCCGTGCCAGACCCTTAGCCTGAACCAGTGCCCGTGCCAATGCCTGAACCAGTGCCCGTGCCAGAGTCTGAGCCTGAACCAGTGCCCGTGCCAGAGTCTGAGCCTGAACCAGTTCCCGTGCCTGAACCTGAGCCTGAACCAGTTCCCGTGCCAGAGCCTGAGCCTGAACCAGTGCCCGTGCCAATGCCTGAACCAGTGCCCGTGCCAGAGTCTGAGCCTGAACCAGTGCCCGTGCCTGAGCCTTAGCCTGAACCAGAGCCCGTGCCAGAACCTGAGCCTGAATCAGTGCCCTTGCCAGACACTGAGCCTGAACCAGTGCCCGTGCCAATGCCTGAATAAGTGCTCGTGTCAGAGCCAGAGCCTGAACCAGTGCCCGTGCCCGTGCCAGACCCTGAGCCTGAACCAGTGCCCGTGCCAGAGTCTGAGCCTGAACCAGTTCCCGTGCCAATGCCTGAACCAGTGCCCATGCCAGAGCCTGAGCCTGAACCAGTTCCCGTGCCAGAGCCTGAGCCTGAACCAGTGCCCGTACCAATGCCTGAACCAGTGCCCGTGCCAGAGTCTGAGCCTGAACCAGTTCCCGTGCCTGAACCTGAGCCTGAACCAGTGCCCGTGCCAGACCCTTAGCCTGAACCAGTGCCCGTGCCAGAGCCTGAGCCTGAACCAGTGCCAGTGCCAGAACCTGAGCATGAAACAGTGCCCTTGCCAGACACTGAGCCTGAACCAGTGCCCGTGCCAGAGCCTGAGCCTGAACCAGTGCCCGTGCCAGAGCCTTAGCCTGAACCAGAGCCCGTGCCAGAACCTGAGCCTGAATCAGTGCCCTTGCCAGACACTGAGCCTGAACCAGTGCCCGTGCCAATGCCTGAATAAGTGCTCGTGTCAGAGCCAGAGCCTGAACCAGTGCCCGTGCCCGTGCCAGACCCTGAGCCTGAACCAGTGCCCGTGCCAGAGTCTGAGCCTGAACCAGTGACCGTGCCAGAGCCAGAGCCTGAACCAGTGCCCGTGCCAGACCCTGAGCCTGAACCAGTGCCCGTGCCAGAGTCTGAGCCTGAACCAGTGCCCGTGCCAGAGCCTGAGCCTGAACCAGTGCCCGTGCCAGAGCCTGAGCCTGAACCAGTGCCCGTGCCAGAGCCTGAGCCTGAACCAGTGCCCGTGCCAGAGCCTGAGCCTGAACCAGTAACCGTGCCAGAGCCTGAGCCTGAACCAGTGCCCGTGCCAATGCCTGAACCAGTGCCCGTGCCAGAGCCTGAGCCTGAACCAGTGCCCATGCCCGTGCCAGAGCCTGAGCCTGAACCAGTGCCCTTGCCAGAGCCTGAGCCTGAACCAGTAACCGTGCCAGAGCATGAGCCTGGACCAGTCCCTGTGCCTGAGCCTGAGCCTGAACCAGTGCCCGTGCCAGAGCCTGAGCCTGAACCAGTGCCCGTGCCAGAGCCTGAGCCTGAACCATTGCCCGTGCCAGAGCCTGAGCCTGAACAAGCACCCGTGCCAGAGCCTGAGCCTGAACAAGCGCCCGTGCCAGAGCCTGAACAAGTGTCCGTGCCTGAGCCTGAGCCTGAGCCAGTGCCCGTGCCAGAGCCTGAGCCTGAACCAGTGCCCGTCCCTAGGGCGGAGCCTGAACAAGTGCCCGTGCCAGAGCCTTAGCCTGAAGACTCTGCCCGTACCTGAGTCTGACCCTGAACCAATGCCCGTGCCAGAGCCTGAGCCTGAACCAGTGCCAATGCCAGAGCCTGAGCCTGAACCAGTGCCCGTGCCTGAGTCTGAGCCTGAACCAGTGCACGTGCCAAAGCCTGAGCCTGAACCAGTGCCCGTGCCAGAGCCTGAGCCTGAATCAGTGCCCGTGCCAGAGCCTGAGCCTGAACCAATGCCCATGCCAGAGCCTGAGACTGAACCAGTGCCCGTGTCTGAGCCTGAGCCTGAATCAGTGCCTGTGCCAGAGTCTGAGCCTGAACCAATGCCCGTTCCTTAGACTGAGCCTAAACCAATACCCGTGTCTTAGCCTGAGCCTGAACCAATGCCCGTGCTTTAGCCTGAGCCTGAACCAGTGCCCATGCCAGAGCCTGAGCCTGAACCAGTGCCCGTGCCAGAGCCTGAGCCTGAACCAGTGCCCGTGCCAGAGCTTGAGCCTGAACCAGTGCCCGTGCCAGAGCCTGAGCCTGAACCGATGCCCTTGCCCTTGCCTGAGCCTGAACCAGTGCCCGTGCCAGAGCCTGAGCCTGAACCAGTGCCCGTGCCAGAGCCTGAGCCTGAACAACTGTCCGTGCCAGAGCCTGAGCCTGAACCAGTGTCCGTGCCAAAGCCTGAGCCTGAACCAGTGCCTGTGCCAGAACCTGAGCCTGAACCAATGCCTCTGCCAGAGCCTGAGCCTGAACCAGTGCCCGTGCCAGAGCCTGAGCCTGAACCAGTGCCCGTGCCTTAGCCTGAGCCTGAACCAGTGCCCGTGCCAATGCCTGAACCAGTGCCCGTGCCAGAGCCTGAGCCTGAACCAGTGCCCATGCCAGAGCCTGAGCCTGAACCAGTGCCCGTGCCAGAGCCTGAGCCTGAACCAGTGCCCGTGCCAGAGCCTGAGCCTGAACCAGTGCCCGTGCCAATGCCTGAACCAGTGCCCATGCCAGAGCCTTAGCCTGAACCAGTTCCCGTGCCAATGCCTGAACCAGTGCCCATGCCAGAGCCTGAGCCTGAACCAGTTCCCGTGCCAGAGCCTGAGCCTGAACCAGTGCCCGTGCCAATGCCTGAACCAGTGCCCGTGCCAGAGTCTGAGCCTGAACCAGTTCCCGTGCCTGAACCTGAGCCTGAACCAGTGCCCGTGCCAGACCCTTAGCCTGAACCAGTGCCCGTGCCAGAGCCTGAGCCTGAACCAGTGCCAGTGCCAGAACCTGAGCTTGAATCAGTGCCCTTGCCAGACACTGAGCCTGAACCAGTGCCCGTGGCTGAGCCTGAGCCTGAACCAGTGCCCGTGCCTGAGCCTTAGCCTGAACCAGTGCCCGTGCCAGAACCTGAGCCTGAATCAGTGCCCTTGCCAGACACTGAGCCTGAACCAGTGCCCGTGCCAATGCCTGAATAAGTGCTCGTGTCAGAGCCAGAGCCTGAACCAGTGCCCGTGCCCGTGCCAGACCCTGAGCCTGAACCAGTGCCCGTGCCAGAGTCTGAGCCTGAACCAGTGCCTGTGCTAGAGCCCGAGCCTGAACCAGTGCCCGTGCCAGACCCTGAGCCTGAACCAGTGCCCGTGCCAGAGTCTGAGCCTGAACCAGTGCCCGTGCCAGAGCCTGAGCCTGAACCAGTGCCCGTGCCAGAGCCTGAGCCTGAACCAGTGCCCGTGCCAGAGCTTGAGCCTGAACCAGTGCCCGTGCCAGAGCCTGAGCCTGAACCAGTAACCGTGCCAGAGCCTGAGCCTGAACCAGTGCCCGTGCCAATGCCTGAACCAGTGCCCGTGCCAGAGCCTGAGCCTGAACCAGTGTCCATGCCCATGCCAGAGCCTGAGCCTGAACCAGTGCCCTTGCCAGAGCCTGAGCCTGAACCAGTAACCGTGCAAGAGCATGAGCCTGGACCAGTCCCTGTGCCTGAGCCTGAGCCTGAACCAGTGCCCGTGCCAGAGCCTGAGCCTGAACCAGTGCCCGTGCCAGAGCCTGAGCCTGAACCATTGCCCGTGCCAGAGCCTGAGCCTGAACAAGCACCCGTGCCAGAGCCTGAGCCTGAAGAAGCGCCCATGCCAGAGCCTGAACAAGTGTCCGTGCCTGAGCCTGAGCCTGAGCCAGTGCCCGTGCCAGAGCCTGAGCCTGAACCAGTGCCCGTCCCTAGGGCGGAGCCTGAACAAGTGCCCGTGCCAGAGCCTTAGCCTGAAGACTCTGCCCGTACCTGAGTCTGACCCTGAACCAATGCCCGTGCCAGATCCTGAGCCTGAACCAGTGCCAATGCCAGAGCCTGAGCCTGAACCAGTGCCCGTGCCTGAGTCTGAGCCTGAACCAGTGCACGTGCCAAAGCCTGAGCCTGAACCAGTGCCCGTGCCAGAGCCTGAGCCTGAACCAGTGCCCGTGCCAGAGCCTGAGCCTGAACCAGTGCCCATGCCAGAGCCTGAGACTGAACCAGTGCCCGTGTCTGAGCCTGAGCCTGAATCAGTGCCTGTGCCAGAGCCTGAGCCTGAACCAGTGCCCGTGTCTGAGCCTGAGCCTGAACCAGTGCCCGTGTCTGAGCCTGAGCCTGAACCAGTGCCCATGCCAGAACCTGAGCCTGAACCAGTGCCCGTGTCTGAGCCTGAGGCTGAATCAGTGCCTGTGCCAGAGCCTGAGCTTGAACCAGTGCCCGTGCCAGAGGCTGAGCCTGAACCAGTGCCCGTGCCAGAGCCTGAGTCTGAAAGAGTGCCCGTGCCAGAGCCTGAGCCTGAACCAGTGCCCGTGCCAGAGCCTGAGTCTGAAAGAGTGCCCGTGCCAGAGCCTGAGCCTGAACCAGTGCCGTGCCTGAGCCTGAGCCTGAACCAGTGGCAGTGCCAGAGTCTGAGCCTGAACCAGTGCCCGTGCCAGAGCCTGAGCCTGAACCAGTGCCCGTGCCTGAGCCTGAGCCTGAACCAGTGCCCGTGCCAAAGCCTGAGCCTGAACCAGTGCCCGTGCCAAAGCCTGAGTCTGAACCAGTGCCCGTGCCAAAGCTTGAGTCTGAACCAGTGCCCGTGCCAAAGCCTGAGCCTGAACCAGTGCCCGTGCCAAAGCCTGAGTCTGAACCATTGCCCGTGCCAAAGCCTGAGCCTGAACCAGTGCCCGTGCCAAAGCCTGAGTCTGAAACAGTGCCCGTGCCAAAGCCTGAGCCTTAACCAGTGCCAGTGCCAGAGCCTGAGCCTGAACCAGTGCTCGTGCAAGAGCCTGAGCCTGAACCAGTGCTCGTGCAAGAGCCTGAGCCTGAACCAGTGCCCGTGCAAGAGCCTAAGCCTGAACCAGTGCCCGTGCCACAGCCTGAGCCTGAAGCAGTGCCCGTGCCATAGCCTGAGCCTGAACCAGTGCCTGTGCCAGAGCCTGAGCCTGAACCAGTGCCCGTGCAAGAGCCTGAGCCTGAACCAGTGCCCGTGCCAGAGCCTGAGCCTGAACCAGTGCCCGTGCCAGAGCCTGAGCCTGAACCAGTGCCCGTGCGAGAGCCTGAGCCTGAACCAGTGCCCGTGCGAGAGCCTGAGCCTGAACCAGTTCCCGTGCCAGAGCCTGAGCCTGAACCAGTGCCCGTGCGAGAGCCTGAGCCTGAACCAGTGCCAGTGCCAGAGCCTGAGGCTGAACCAGTGCCCGTGCCAGAGCCTGAGCCTGATTCAGTGCCTGTGCCAGAGCCTGAGCCTGAACCAGTGCCCGTGTCTGAGCCTGAGCCTGAACCAGTGCCCGTGTCTGAGCATGAGCCTGAACCAGTGCCCATGCCAGAACCTGAGCCTGAACCAGTGCCCGTGTCTGAGCCTGAGGCTGAATCAGTGCCTGTGCCAGAGCCTGAGCTTGAACCAGTGCCCGTGCCAGAGCCTGAGCCTGAACCAGTGCCCGTGCCAGAGCCTGAGCCTGTATTAGTGCCCGTGCCAGAGCTTAAGCCTGAACCAGTGCCCGTGCCAGAGCCTGAGCCTGAACCAGTGTCCGTGCCAGAGCCTGAGCCTGAACCAGTGCCCGTGCCAGAGCCTGAGCCTGAACCAGTGCCCGTGCCAGAGCCTGAGCCTGAACCAGTGCCCGTGCCAGAACCTGAGTCTGAAAGAGTGCCCGTGCCAGAGCCTGACCCTGAACCAGTGCCCGTGCCAGAGCCTGAGCCTGAACCAGTACTCGTGCAAGAGCCTGAGCCTGAACCAGTGCCCGTGCCAGAGCCTGAGCCTGAACCAGTACTCGTGCCAGAGCCTGAGCCTGAACCAGTACTCGTGCAAGAGCCTGAGCCTGAACCAGTGCCCGTGCAAGAGCCTGAGCCTGAACCAGTACTCGTGCAAGAGCCTGAGCCTGAACCAGTACTCGTGCAAGAGCCTGAGCCTGAACCAGTGCCCGTGCAAGAGCCTAAGCCTGAACCAGTGCCCGTGCCACAGCCTGAGCCTGAAGCAGTGCCCGTGCCAGTCTCTCTCTCTCTCTCTCTCTCTCTCTCTCTCTCTCTCTCTCTCTCTCTCTCTCTCTCTCTCTCTCTCTCTCTCTCTCTCTCTCACTCTGGACTTTTTCCTCTCATTTATTTCTGCCCTTAACTAGGATGTTTTTCTTCTGTTGCTCTCTCTCTCTCTCTCTCTCTCTCTCTCTCTCTCTCTCTCTCTCTCTCTCTCTCTCTCTCTCTCTCTCTCTCTCTCTCTCTCTCTCTCTCTCTCTCTCTCTCTCTCTCTCTCTCTCTCTCTCTCTCTCTCTCTCTCTCTCTCTCTCTCTCTCTCTCTCTCTCTCTCTCTCTCTCTCTCTCTCACACACACACACACACACACACACACACACACACTGTGGAATTTTTCCTCTCATTTATTTCTGCCCTAAACTAGGATGTTTTTTCTGTTGTACTCTCTCTCTCTCTCTCTCTGTCTCTCTCTCTCTCTCTCTCTCTCTCTCTCTCTCTCTCTCTCTCTCTCTCTCTCTCTCTCTCTCTCTCTCTCTCTCTCTCTCTCTCTCTCTCTCTCTCTCTCTCTGAATGAATTGATGTTTTTTTTTTAAATAGCATGTATAGTTATTATGGATGTACTCGATCATAGTCTAATAACAATAACAATATTTATAAGCTACCTAAAAAAAAAAAGAATCGGAAATGAAGAGTTATCAATAAAGCCGATAAATAAATCCGAGAAATCTGGTACCGGTACCGAGGAATCTGGTACCGATACCTGCCCACCTCAACAGCGCAAGATGGGACGCATATTCGCCAAGTCTGGTACACCTCGTCTCCACGGGAAATTAGGACCAATCACAGCGCGCGCTCAGCCAGGCCTGGTATTGCCAGCTCTTGACTGTCCTATCGCTCCTGTACACCCTCTGGACCCACCAAAAAGGCGATGCTTCTGGCATTTTGCTTCAGCTCGGTGGGACGACCTGAGGATGTACTTTTCCGATTTCCCGTGGAATGATTATTTCTTCCAGGATAGAGATCCCTCGGTGTGTGCTCAGCGTATCACAGAGGTGATTGTCTCTGGAATGGAGGCATACATTCCACGTTGTTTCTCTACTCCTCACGCTAAAAAACCTTGGTTTAATCACGCTTGTTCTCGTGGTGTCAATGATAGAGAGGCAGCTCACAAAAGATACCTGAGCCTTCAAACTAATGCTAATTATGAACTTTACATTTCTGCCCGGAATCGTGCCAAATCTATTCTCCGACTAACCAAAAACTCTTTCATTAATAGAAAATGCCAAAACCTTGCTTTCTCTAACTCTTCCCGTGACTTCTGGCATCTAGCCAAAAACATCTCCAACTGCACTTCTTCATCTTTCACTCCACTCCTCAGTCCTGACGGCAACACTGCCGTCTCATGTATCTCTAAGGCTGAACTCTTCTCTGAAACTATTTCAAAAAACTCCATTCTGGACGACTCTGGGCATATTCCTCCTACTCATCCCCCCTCTGACTCTTTTATGCCTGTTATAAAGATTCTTCAAAATTATGTTTTCTATGCCCTCTCTGGCCTCAATCCTCAGAAGGATTATGGACCTGATGGAGTGCCTCCTATTGTCCTTAGAAACTGTGCCTCCGTGCTGTCACCCTGCCTGGTCAAACTCTTTCGCCTCTGCCTCTCAACACCTACCTCTCCTTCCTGCTGGAAGTATGACGGTACCTAAGAAGGGTGACCGCTAAAGCTTTTGAATCAATCCTTAACCGGAAAATTCAAAAGCACCTTTCCACTTCTGACCTTCTATCTGATCGCCAGTATGGGTTCCGCAAGGGACGTTCTACTGGTGATCTCCTTGCCTTCCCAACTGACTCCTGGCCATCCTGTCTTAGCCGTTTCGGTGAAACCTTTGCTATTGCACTGGACATATCTAAAGCTTTTGATAGGGTCTGGCACAAATCTTTGCTTTCCAAACAACCCTTCTACGGTTTCTCTCCTTTTCTCTGTACCTTTATCTCCAGTTTCCTTTTTGATCGTTCTATTTCTGCTGTGGTAGACGGTCACTGTTCTTCCCCTAAACCTATTAAAAGTGGTGTCCCACATGGTTCTGTTCTATCTCCCACTCTCTTTCTGTTGTTCATTGATGAACTTTCCAAAACGAACTGTCCTATGATTCCACTCTGCATTACTCAACTTCTTTTAATAGAAGACCCACCCTACAGGAGCTTAACGATTCAAGGCTGGAGGCAACAGAACGCTTAGCCGCAGACCTTACAATTATTTCCGATTGGGGCAAGAGGAACCTGGTGTCCTTCAACGCCTCAAAAACACAGTTTATCCACCTATCCATTCGACACAATCCTCCAAACAACTATCCCCTATTCCTGGACAACACTCAGCTATCACCTTCCTCAACACTAAACATCCTCGGTCTATCCTTAACTCAAAATCTCAACTGGAAACTTCATATCTCATCTCTTACTAAATCAGCTTCCTCGAGGCTGGGCGTTTTGTATCGTCTCCGCCAGTTCTTTTCCCCCGCACAGTTGCTGTCCATTTACAGGAGTCTTGTCCGCCCTCGTATGGAGTAGGCATCACATGTGTGGGGGGGGTCCACTCACACAGCTCTCCTTGACAGAGTGGAATCAAAGGCTCCTCGCCTCATCAGCTCTCCTCCTCCTACTGATAGTCTTCTACCTCTCAAATTCCGCCCCCATGTTGCCTCTCTTTCTATCATCTATTGATATTTTTATGCTGACTGCTCTTTTGAACTTGCTAACTGCATGCCTCCCCTCCTCCAGCCCCACTGCTGCACACAAGTTTCTACTCATGCTAATCCCTATACTGTCCACACCCCTTATGCATGAGTTAACGAGCATCTTCACTCTTTCATCCCTCACGCTGGTATACTCTGGAACAATCTTCCTTCATCTGTATTTCCTCCTGCCTACGAGTTGAACTCTTTCAAGAGGAGGGTATCAGGACACCTCTCCTTCCGAAATTGACCTCTGATTTTGGACACTCCTTTAACCTCTGTTAGGGAGCAGTGAGTAGCGGTCCTTTTTTTATTTATTTTTATTTACGCCCTTGAGCTGTCTCTTTAGCTGTAAAAAAAAATTACTTACCTTTTATTTACACAGTTTTATCAAATATATGTTATTTTTTTCGTGAGAACACACACATTTTCAACAGTTGAGATTTTTCTACTGATGTTACTGATGTCTGACACATTATAACATACAGCTGGAACACATAACTGATAACTGTGACGAGCTAAGCTATCTGGGAACACTGACGGAACATCGTCCCTTGCTCCTCGGGCTGTGTTACTTTATTTTCAACAGTTGAGATTTTTAAATTTTTTTTACAACAAAGGAGGCAGCTTAAGGACACAAAAAAAAACAATAATAAAAAATAAGCCCGCTAATCGCTGCTCCTAAATTAAGAATCAGAAGAGGTGGCCAAAAGAAAGGTCAGATTCGGAAGGAGAGGTGTCCTGATACCCTCCTCTTGAAAGAGTTCAAGTCGTAGGCAGTAGGAAATACATATGAAGGAAGATTGTTCCAGAGTTTACCAGCGTGAGGGATGAAAGAGTGAAGATGCTGGTTAACTCTTGCATAAGGGGTTTGGACAGTATAGGGATGAGCATGAGTCGTGTGCAGCGGTGCCGCGGGAGGGGAGGAGGCATGCAGTTAGCAAGTTCAGAAGAGCAGTCAGCGTGGAAATATCGATAGAAGATAGAAAGAGAGGCAACATCGCGGCGGAATTTAAGAGCTAGAAGACTATCAGTAGGAGGAGGAGAGCTGATGAGACGAAGAGTCTTAGCCTCCACTCTGTCCAGAAGAGCTGTGTGGGTGTAGCCCCCCCACACGTGAGATGCATACTCCATACGAGGGCGGACAAGGTCCCTGTATATGAATAGCAACTGCGCGGGGGAGAATAACTGGCGGAGACGATACAGAACGCCCAACCTCGAGGAAGCTGATTTAGCGAGAGAGGAGATATGAAGTTTCCAGTTGAGGTTTTGAGTTAAGGATAGACCGAGGATGTTTAGTGCTGAGGAAGGTGACAGCTGAGTGTTGTCGAAGAATAGGGGATAGGTGTTTGGAAGATTTTGTAGAGTTGATAGGTGGATAAATTGAGTTTTTGAGGCATTGAAGGACACAAGGCTCCTTCTGCCCCAATCGGAAATGATAGCAAGGTCTGAGGTTAAGCGTTCTGCAGCCTCCAGTCTGGAGTCGTGTACTTCCTGTTGTGATGGTCTTCTATTGAAAGAAGTTGAATAATGCAGAGTGGAGTCGTCGGCGTACGAGTGGACAGGACAGTTTGTTATGGAAAGAAGATCATTGATGAATAACAGGAAGAGGGTGGGTGATAGGACAGAGCCCTGTGGAACGCCACTGTTGATAGCTTTAGGGGAAGAGCAGTGACCGTCTACCACCGCAGAGATAGAACGGCCGAAAAGGAAACTGGAGATAAAGGAACAGAGAGGATAGAATCCGAAGAGGGCAGTTTAGAAAGAAAAGACTGGTGCCAGACTCTATCGAAGGCTTTCGATATGTCTAGCGCAACAGAGAAAGTTTCACCGAAACTGCTAAGAGAGGATGACCAAGAGTCCGTTAAGAGAGCAAGAAGATCGCCAGTAGAACGCCCCTTGCGGAATCCATACTGGCGATGAGAAAGAAGATTAGAAGTGGAAAGGTGCTTTTGAATCTTCCGGTTGGGATTGATTCAAAAGCTTTTATACATGAAAGTAAAGCTATTGGGCGGTCGTTTGAGGGATTGGAGCGGTCACCCTTCTTAGGCACAGGCTGTACAAAGGCATACTTCCGGCAGGAAGGAAAGATAGATGATGATAGGCAGAGACGAAAGAGTTTGACCAGGCAGGGTGTCAGCACAGAAGCACAGTTTGTAAGGACAATAGGAGGCACTCCATCAGGTCCATAAGCCTTCTGAGAGTTGAGGCCAGAGAGGGCATAGAAAACATCATTAGGAAGAATCTTAATAACAGGCATAAAGGAGTCAGATTGGGATGAGTAGGAGGAATATGCCCAGAATCGTCCAAGGTGGAGTTCTTACAGAAAGTTTGAGCGAAGAGTTCAGCCTTAGAGACAGATGAGACGGTAGTGCTGCCGTCAGGGTTAAAGATAGGAGGGAAAGAGGAAGAAGTGAGATTGGAGGAGATATTTTTGGTTAGATGCTAGAAGTCACGGGAAGAATTTAGAAGAAGCAAGGTGTTGACATTTTCTATTTATAAAAGAAGTTTTGGTAAGTCGGAGAATAGATTTGGCACGATTCCGGGCTGAAATGTATAGATTAAAGTTAATGGGAGTTCGAAGGCTCTGGAACCTTTTGTGAGCTGCCTCTCTATCTTTAATAGCACGATAACAAGCATGATTAAACCAAGGCTTTTTAGCATGAAGAGTAGAGAAAGTACGTGGAATGTATGCCACCATTCCAGAGACAATCACCTCTGTGATGCAAGAAAGACATCCGCCCCATACACACACACACACACACACACACACACACACACACACACACACACACACACACACACACACACACACACACACACATTGCAAGAAAAAAATACACACACACATTGCAAGGAATCCACACCCACATACCCCCCCCCCCCACACACACACACATTGCAAGAAATCAACACCCACATACCCCTCCCCCCCACACACACACACACATTGCAAGAAAACCACACCCAAATTCCCCCACCCACCCACACACACACATTGCAAGAAATCCACACCCAAATTCCCCCCCCCCACCCACACACACACATTGCAAGAAATCCACACCCAAATACCCCCACCTAACACACACACACATTGCAAGAAATCCACACCCAAATTCCCCCCCCCACCCACACACACACATTGCAAGAAATCCACACCCAAATACCCCCCCAACACACACACATTGCAAGAATCCACACCCAAATACCCCCTCCCACACACAAATTTCAATAAATCCACACCCAAATACACCCACACCCACACACACATTGCAAGAAATCCACACCCAAATACCCCCCCCACACACACACACATTGCAAGAAATCCACACCCAAATACACCCACACACACACACACTTTGCAAGAAATCCACCCAAATACCCCCCACACACACACATTGCAAGAAATCCACACCCAAATACCCCCCCTCGCACACACACATTGCAAGAAATCCACACCCAAATACACCCCCACACACACACATTGTAATAAATCCACACCCAAATACCTGCCCACACACACACATTGCAAGAACCACACCAAATACCCCCCCCCACACACATTGCAATAAATCCACCCAAATACCCCACACACACACATTGCAAGATATCCACACCCAAATACCCCCCACACACACACATTGCAAGAAATCCACACCCAAATACACCCCACACACACACATTGCAAGAATCACACCCAAATACCCCCCACACACACACATTGCAAGAAATCCACACCCAAATACACCCTCCCCCCACACACACACACATTGCAAGAAATCCACACCCACATAACCCACCAACCACACACACACACACATTGCAAGAAATCCACACCCAAATACCCCCCCACACACACACACATTGCAAGAAATCCACACCCAAATACATCCCCTACACACACACATTGCAAGAAATCACACCCAAATACCCCCCACACACACACATTGCAGAAATCACACCCAAATACACACCCCCACACACACACATTGCAAGAAATCCACACCCAAATACCCCCACACACACATTGCAAAATCCACACCAAACACCCCCCCACACACACACATTGCGAGAAATCCACACCCAAATACCCCCCACACACACACACGTTGCAAGAAATCCACACCCAAATACACACCCACCACACACACACACATTGCAAGAAATCCACACCCAAATACACCCCACACACACATTGCAAGAAATCCACACCCAAATATACCCCACACACACACAAATTGCAAGAAATCCACACCAAAATACACACCCCCACACACACACATTGCAAGAAATCCACCCAAATACCCCCCCACACACACACATTGCAAAATCCACACCCAAATACCCCCACACACACACATTGCAATAAATCCCCCCACACACACATTGCAAAATCCAAACCCAAATACACCCCCCCACACACACACATTGCAAGAAATCCACACCCAAATACCCCCCCCACACACACACACATTGCAAGAAATCCACACCAAAATCCCCCCCTCCACACACACATTGCAAGAAATCCACACCCAAATACACCCCCCCACACACACACACATTGCAAAATCCACCCAAATACCCCCCCCCCACACACACACATTGCAAGAAATCCACACCCAAATACAACCCCACACACACACACACATTGCAAGAAATCCACACCCAGATACCCCCCCACACACACACACATTGCAAGAAATCCACACCAAATACCCCACACACACACATTGCAAGAAATCCACCCACATACCCCCCCCACACACACACACATTGCAAGAAATCCACACCAAAACACCCACACACACACATTGCAATAAATCCACACCCAAATACCCCCCCACACACACACACACACACACACACACACACACACACACACACACACACACATTGCATTAAAGAAATAAATACATACATTGCAAGAAACACACACACACACACACACACACACACACACACACACACACACACACACACACACACACACACACACAATGAAAAAAAACACACAATAACACACACACACACACACACACACACACACACACACACACACACACACACACACACACACACACACACACACACACACACACACACACACACACACACACACACACACACACACACACACACACACACACACACACACACACACACACACACACACACACAATGCAATAAATAAATACACACACACACACACACACACACACACACACACACACACACACACACACACACACACACACACACACACACACACACACACACACACACACACACATTGCAACACACACACACACACACACACACACACACACACACACACACACACACACACACACACACACACACACACACACACACACACACACACACACACACACACACACACACACACACACACACACACACACACACACACACACACACACACACACACACACACACACACACACACACACACACACACACACACACACACACACACACACACACACACACACACACACACACACACACACACACACACACACACACACACACACACACACACACACACACACACACACACACACACACACACACACACATGCACATATGCACGACGACTCCACTCTGTATTATTCAACTTCTTTCTATAGAAGACCATCACAACAGGAAGTACACAACTCCAAACTGGAGGCTGCAGAACGCTTAACCTCAGACCTTGCTATCATTTCCGGTTGGGGCAGAAGGAACCTTTTGTCCTTCAATGCCTCAAAAACTCAATTTTTCCACCTATCAACTCGACACAATCTTCCAAACACCTATCCCCTATTCTTCGACAACACTCAGCTTTCTTGCAACCGCTAAGTGTTCTGATTTAGTATTTACTTAGTACAGACCGCTAAGTGTTCTGATTTAGTATTTACTTAGTTAGATAGTGATCCACAGTTACTCCTAGGACAAGTGTATTAAGCTTCCCACATCTACACTAAATTCAACATTCTTTCACGCCAACCCAGTGCTACACGGTTTTATATTGCTTTTGTGTTTTTTATATTGCTTTTGTGTTTTCTTCTCCTTCTATTATTAGGATACTTTACTGTGCTGTGATAATAGGACTACGTGAATCAGGCGCGCCAAGCTACGTTAATTTCTAAGTCCACACAAAACACTAGATAATCCACTTTCCGCGCAAACCTAGTGAAAACAGTTATTATCTTCTTTACATAAGTGATTTCTCAGTATATTAATATTGGCCTATGTTTTGTCT
>NW_026112162.1:37500-145000 GCF_024679095.1 Eriocheir sinensis
TGATTTCAGGCTTCTTGTACCTCACACAATCCTTCAACGTAATCCTTCGATTTGTGATCGTCAGTGCATTTGAAGCATTTTTGGGCCTTTCCATTGCTCTTAACAGTACAGTTGACCTCAAAATGGCCGTATCTCTGACAATGATAGCATCTAATTGCACAGAACCTGTCTCTCCCTGTGTATATTCTCCATTCTAATTTCAACTTGTCATGATTCTTGTGAGTCAGCTCTCTCACAGCTGGATCACACCTCAGAATGTAGTGCATTGTGCCGCCAGCTGCAGGCTTATTAAAAAAACAGCTTAATCTTATTCTCAACACCCTCAGTTGTGTATAAGATCTCATTGCGGTCTAAGATGGCCTCCTTTATATTTTCCTTGAACTCCTCATTTTCAACATTGCATATCATTATCTCTGGTTTCATCTTTCCAACATTTGGTACTAATACACCAATTGTTGAGCAGCCTCATCCCTTGTGTTCTCATTGTCAGAGTTCATGACAATATTACCTCCATTTGTGAATCTTGAATCAGTTATGTGAATGCCATTCAATGACTGGGAGACTTCATCCTTCGTATCTGTTGCCTTCTTTTCCTGGTTAGAAGCTTCCACAACAAGAGATTCTTCCTGACTTCCCTGTCTCTCTTCGCCACCTCAGCCCAACTAAGATTTGCCTTGTCTGCACGAACCGCGTCAGCAACTGATCCCAGCTCCTCCTGCACCTTCTCAGCCCTTGCTTCAACCTCATCGATCCCTAACACTAGATATATCTTTAGATAATTCTTGGTTGAATTCATCCATTTTTACCACAATGCTGGTAGCCAGAGATGCGTTATGGAGGCATGGGGTGCAAATGCAGTTAATTTTATGTATATTGCTTAATTCCAGACAAATGAGCACACTCCACATGACACCATTCAGGACACAAAGAGCATCCAATCCACTTCTCGCCTGTGAAATCCTCACAAACGAAACACAAAACTTATGTGTTTTGCTCGATCTTAGTCATTTGTACTGGGTGGGGTAGGGTGACATGATCACTTGACAGTAGCCTCTAGTTTTTAGGGTTAATTAATTTATTCTACTGGCTCAGTGTGCGCTATGAATTATATAAATACAACGTATCATTATATTATTTCACAATATTCCAATACAACGCCCCCTAGCCCTCTCAACTGAACCAAATCGCTTAAATTTCGCTCACTGCCCACCCCCCAATACATTTAACAGACTGAAAATTGGGCCCCCACAACATGCTGTGCCCAGGGCCCCCACAACTCTAAATCCGGCCCTGTGTGTGTGTGTGTGTGTGTGTGTGTGTGTGTGTGTGTGTGTGTGTGTGTGTGTGTGTGTGTGTGTGTGTGTGTGTGTGTGTTAGAAAATTCAGGAATTAACACACACACACACACACACACACACACACACACAAAAACAGATATATATATAGAGAGAGAGAGAGAGAGAGAGAGAGAGAGAGAGAGAGAGAGAGAGAGAGAGAGAGAGAGAGAGAGAGACGGTCCACATTGTGTGTCGTCACTGGCCGCGCGGTCAACCAGCTCTAGACTCGGGGGGGTGCAATGTCAACTCCAAGGTCCCCAAAACGGCTTACTCGAATCCGAGGTGATGTGTTGAATCGAGCCCTATGTGTAAATACCAGAGAGAGGAATGGCCCACCCAATCACCGGAACCAAGAGCCTCGGGGGTCGCCTTGTAGCAGTCACCGCTCAAATTCCGTGTTCCTTCCCCTCAGTGACAAGAAAATGGGGTGCTGCAAAGAGAGACTAAGATTCTCGGTGTTTTCATGTAATGTCCATCGTCACTGTGTCTGCCAGTCTGTCTTGTCGCGTCTTCATCGTTAACTTTCCTTGTATTCGTTTACCTTTGACTGTCCGTCCACGTTCTCTTGTTGTCCACCGTTACACATTGTTCCACACATACACCAACACTTAAATGTTAACCTACACAAACAACATTCACACAAACGCATATACAAACAAACGCCTATCCTATGTGTTGTCCTTGTCGTGATGAGCTGTGTAAGTTTTGTCTAATAAAGTAACCCTGGCGGATATGATTTTCTCTATCCGTGAACCGATTAGCACTTAGAACACTCGCTACCACCAACAATTGGTGACCCCGCAGTGTTGCTATGGTTCAAGGTGGCTTATAGCCGGTGCCGTACTAAGGGCACTCTCTCCCAGAGTGGAGGACCTGGGCAGGGTAACTTGTCCATTCGACCGCCCTCTCCTGGGGCAAAAATCCTCACCTCCATTCGGGGTTCGTGGGGCTGAGCACTCAGGTCGGGAGAAACATTACGCCATAGGCGTAGTTGCCACCTTCAGGGTTTTCCCCCGCCCTCCCCTAGGCGCCTTCTGCGCCTTCCCCAGGCACCCTCAGTGCCTTCCCCAGGCACCCTCTGTGCCTTCCCCAGGCACCCTCTGTGCGCCTCTTCCAGGCACCCTCTGTGCGCCTCTTCCAGGCACCCTCTGTGCGCCTCTTCCAGGCACCCTCTGTGCGCCTCTTCCAGGCACCCTCTGTGCGCCTCTTCCAGGCACCCTCTGTGCGCCTCTTTCAGGTTCCCTCTGTGCGCCTCTTCTAGGCTCCCTCTGTGCGCCTCCTCCAGGCATCTTCAGCGCCCTTCAGGCATCTTTTGTGCCCCATGGTGCTTCTCCCGGCGCTCACCCACCCAACCCATGCCCTACTCCTCCCTGCTTTTCTGCTGGTCCGGCGACTGAGACACGCACACCGTGTGACACGCTACACAGACTCTGTGAACACTCAAACACAGTGCCACACACGCAGTGTACACGCCACACACAGACTCAGTGTATACGCCGCCACACACCACAAACTCAGAGACACGCAAACACAGTGTGACACCCCACTGGGACTATTAGCTGCCCCCTGGATTAACCACCGCCTCCTGGATCTACCACCGCCGTCTTGGATTATCCTACACTTGTGGATCCTTGTGTATAGTGCAGTGTGTCCAGCAACAGTTCAGTGCAGCGCGTCCCAGCAACAGTTAGTGTCACAGTGTTCCCACTAAGCGTACAGTGTTGTGTTACAGTGCCTTTTTGAACACTGGTTCACTCCCCGAGCCACAGAGGCCCCTGGCACGTGCCAGCGCCTACAGTACACGCATTTCGTTTTACTCTCACGGACTGCCGCGGCTCCTGGCACATGCTAGCGCCCCTAACTTTTCAACTCGCTGTGGCCCCCGGCTCGCTGGCATCTAGCGCCTTACCACGCAGTCATTCGACGCCCTCACGGA
This sequence comes from Eriocheir sinensis, assembly GCF_024679095.1. NCBI lineage: Eukaryota > Metazoa > Arthropoda > Malacostraca > Decapoda > Varunidae > Eriocheir > Eriocheir sinensis. Next base: position 40,774 of record NW_026112162.1, read on the forward strand.
CTGCCGAGGCCCCTGACACGCTGGCAGCTGGCGCCTTTAATACACGCAGTCGTTCTACTCTCACCGACTGCCGAGGCCCCTGACACGCTGTCAGCTAGCGCCTTCACACGCAGTTCCCTCGACGCACTCTATGACTGCCGTGGCCCCCGGCGCGTTTACGCCAGTGCCTATTGCCCATCTCCACGCCGCTCGACTTCATACCTGACGATGACATGCAACTCTTCCTCTACTACGGCGGTGTCCTTCAGAGCACCACTCTTCTGCTCAGGACCCGTCTACGTGGTTCGCGATTCGGGAGTGCGGATTCAAGCCTTCCAGGATCTATTAAACAGCCAACCACTCAACTCACCGCAGCCCACCTTACGCAGCCCACCTCATGCAGCCCACCTCATGCAGCCCACCTCTCGCTGCTCAACTCCTCGCTGCTCAACTCCTCGCTGCTCAACTCCTCGCTGCTCAACCCCTCGCTGCTCAACTCACCGCAGCCCACCTTACGCAGCCCACCTCATGCAGCCCACATCATGCAGCCCACCTCTCGCTGCTCAACTCATCGCTGCTCAACTCATCGCTGCTCAACTCATCTCAGCTCGACTCACCGTAGCTGTCTCCTACGCACTACTCACTCCAGCTCGACTCACCGTAGCTGTTGTCACCGCATTACTCACTCCAGCTCGACTCACCGTAGCTGTTGTCACTGCACTACTCGCCCCAGCTCGACTCACCGTAGCTGTTGTCACCGCATTACTCACCCCAGCTCGACTCACCGTAGTTGTTGTAACCGCACTATTCACTCCAGCTCGACTCACCGTAGCTGTTGTCACCGCATTACTCACCCCAGCTCGACTCACCGTAGCTGTTGTCACTTCACTACTCACTCCAGCTCGACTCACCGTAGCTGTGTCACCACCCGCATTACCAGCTCGACTCACCGTAGCTGTAGTCTCCGCATTACTCACTCCAGCTCGACTCACCGTAGCTGTTGTCACTGCACTACTCACTCCAGCTCGACTCACCGTAGCTGTTGTCACTGCACTACTCACTCCAGCTCGACTCACCGTAGCTGTTGTCACTGCATTACTCACTCCAGCTCGACTCACCGTAGCTGTTGTCACTGCACTACTCGCCCCAGCTCGACTCACCGTAGCTGAACTACTCAACGCAACTCTACTCAGCGCAACTTACCGCGCACCTCAACGCAACTACTCAGCGCAACTTACCGCGCATCTCGACACAACTCTACACAACGCTACTCATCGCAACGCATCACCGTCTACCACAGCGCCCCAGCACCAGGGAAGATTTCGTTCCTCCTTCCTCGTCACTGGGGGGGGAGTAATCTGTAGCAGTCACCGCTCAAATTCCGTGTTCCTTCCCCTCAGTGACAAGAAAATGGGGTGCTGCAAAGAGAGACTAAGATTCTCGGTGTTTTCATGTAATGTCCATCGTCACTGTGTCTGCCAGTCTGTCTTGTCGCGTCTTCATCGTTAACTTTCCTTGTATTCGTTTACCTTTGACTGTCCGTCCACGTTCTCTTGTTGTCCACCGTTACACATTGTTCCACACATACACCAACACTTAAATGTTAACCTACACAAACAACATTCACACAAACGCATATACAAACAAACGCCTATCCTATGTGTTGTCCTTGTCGTGATGAGCTGTGTAAGTTTTGTCTAATAAAGTAACCCTGGCGGATATGATTTTCTCTGTCCGTGAACCGATTAGCACTTAGAACACTCGCTACCACCAACAGCCTTGCTCAGCCAGGGGGGCGAGCGGCATCCCTGATCGCCTCGTGGTACCGGGAGGAGCGGGAGCTCCTCGGCAGGGAGAGTGACAACACACCGATAAAACTCGTCGAGAAATCCGTTGTGCTGCCCAAGGCAGGAAGGTTCAAACCTGCTAAGAAAGCAGGGCGAGATCTTTTGTCGCCCAGCTCACCTTTGGAAGATGCGCGCGATCTGAAACTTAGAAGCCACGGTCAGAAACCTTCGCTGGTCCGACCCGTTGTGGTTACCAGCGATCGGCAAGGAGTGTGTGGGAGGTCTTCTCCCCCCGCACCTGGCAGCTTTGTGCTGTACGAAAATAACAAAGAGACAGTAAAAACTGTCAGACTAGTGGGAGGAGATTATGCGTGGCTCAAAGAAGGCGGTAAATTGGTGTGCCTTGCACAGCCCACAGTTCAATCCGCGTGGGGCGCTGAAGACCAGGAGCAGCTAAGGCTGCAGACGCAGGTTCTCCTGTATGGTTTCCTGCGCAGTCACTGCCATGACGCTCCCCGGAGGGTGTGCACGCCAGCCTGGCTCCTCACGCGCCTCTTCCAGTGTCACTGTTTGGCAGCCAACGTCCCTGTGGCCGAGGTGCTTGCCTCAGCGGTGGCGGGCTGCATAGAAAAGTGCCTCGTCGAGAAGTACGAGTGCACGTTGATGAACGGCCAGATGTGTGTATTGGGCATGGGTGTGTATAGCGACTCACCGCTGCACACACTGTGGGCCAGCACGGCAGTGGTTGTTGAGGACAGAAAGAAACCCAACCATGCACCTACGATGAGGACCAAGAACGCCTTCACGAGGTGTGTCTTGGTTCACCCGCATGAGGCCATGAGCAGTATTCGACTGTTCACGACTGACGCTGGAGAAAGCCACCACTGGGAAGTTTGTGGTGAGGGCGGAGGCCAGAAAGCTGCAGCAGGAATACTGTTGCGGTTCTCGAGACCTGAATAGGATGGAGTTTGGCCACGTGACGTGCAAAGGGAACCGCGGCATCAACACCGCCCGGCCGCAGTGCAGGATCATGCCTCCGGGTCGCAAGGCCAAGCAGGAGTACCAGTACGAAAGAGTGGTGCGGCGCCCCACTCCCCTGCTGACTCGTGACCACCTCGGCGCCGCCATCCAGCGGCGAGGCTTCAAGCTGCCGCGCAGTCAGAAGCTCCACCTCATGAGGAGCGCCAAGCTGCACACCAGCTACTCCAGCGGCAAGGACGGCAAAACATTTCATTAAGGTGGGAAGGGACGCTCGTAAATATGATCTGTATCGATCACTTCCTCGTGAACAGCCTGCGTGCTGGCCTTGATATTTCGGCCGTGTCCACTCAGTGACGGGGTCGCCTCCACTTCATGACGCAGCGCTGTGGCCTCAGTATTTCGGTAATGGAGATGTCCGTTCCGTCACGGATGTTGATTTTACGTTGTAAGGATGTTGTTCGATATGTTTCAATTGCGTCTGATATGTTTCCTTTCTAGATGATGTGTTGTGATATGTTTCCTTTTTAGATGATGTGTTGTGATATGTTTCCTTGCCATGTAATGTCGTGTGATATGTTTCCTTGCCAAGTAATGTCGTGTGATATGTTTCCTTGCCATGTAATGTCGTGTGATATGTTTCCTTGCCATGTAATGTCGTGTGATATGTTTCCTTGCCATGTAATGTCGTGTGATATGTTTCCTTGCCATACAATGTCGTGTGATATGTTTCCTTGCCATGTAATGTCTTGTGATATGTTTCCTTGCCATGTAATGTCGTGTGATATGTTTTATTTTCATGTAATGTCGTGTGATATGTTTCCTTGCCATGTAATGTCTTGTGATATGTTTTATTTTCATGTAATGTCGTGTGATATGTTTCCTTGCCATGTAATGTCGTGTGATATGTTTTATTTTCATGTAATGTCGTGTGATATGTTTCCTTGCCATGTAATGTCGTGTGATATGTTTTATTTTCATGTAATGTCGTGTGATATGTTTTATTTTCATATAATGTCGTGTGATATGTTTGCTTGCCATGTAATGTCGTGTGATATGTTTTATTTTCATATAATGTCGTGTGATATGTTTTCTTTTCATATAATGTCGTGTGATATGTTTTCTTTTCATGTAATGTCGTGTGATATGTTTTCTTTTCATGTAATGTCGTGTGATATGTTTTCTTTTCATATAATGTCGTGTGATATGTTTTCTTTTCAAGTAATGTCGTGTGATATGTTTTCTTTTCATGTAATGTCGTGATTTGTTTTATTTTAATTTAATGTCGTGTGATATTTTTTCTTTTCATGTCATGTCGTGTGATGTGTTTTCTTTTCATATAATGTCGTGTGATATGTTTTCTTTTCATATAATGTCGTGTGATATGTTTTCTTTTCAAGTAATGTCGTGTGATATGTTTTCTTTTCATGTAATGTCGTGTGATATGTTTTCTTTTCATGTAATGTCGTGTGATATGTTTTCTTTTCATGTAATGTCGTGTGATATGTTTTCTTTTCATGTAATGTCGTGTGATATGTTTTCTTTTCATGTCATGTCGTGTGATATGTTTTCTTTTCATATAATGTCGTGTGATATGTTTTCTTTTCATATAATGTCGTGTGATATGTTTTCTTTTCATGTAATATCGTGTGATATGTTTTCTTTTCATGTAATGTCGTGTGATATGTTTTCTTTTCATGTCATGTCGTGTGATGTGTTTTCTTTTCATATAATGTCGTGTGATATGTTTTCTTTTCATGTCATGTCGTGTGATATGTTTTCTTTTCATATAATGTCGTGTGATATGTTTTCTTTTCATGTAATGTCGGGTGATATGTTTTCTTTTCATATAATGTCGTGTGGTATGTTTTTTTTCATGTAATGTCGTGTGATATGTTTTATTTTCATGTAATGTCGTGTGATATGTTTTCTTTTCATGTAATGTCGTGTGATATGTTTTCTTCTCATATAATGTCGTGTGATATGTTTTCTTTCATAAGGTCGTGATATGTTTCTTTTCATGTAATGTCGTGTGGTATGTTTTTTTCATGTAATGTCGTGTGATATGTTTTCTTTTCATATAATGTCGTGTGATATGTTTTCTTTTCATGTAATGTCGTGTGATATGTTTTCTTTTCATGTAATATCGTGTGATATATTTTCTTTTCATGTAATGTCGTGTGATATGTTTTCTTTTCATGTAATGTCGTGTGATATGTTTTCTTTTCATGTAATGTCGTGTGATATGTTTTCTTTTCATGTAATGTCGTGTGATATGTTTTCTTTTCATGTAATGTCGTGTGATATGTTTTATTTTCATGTAATGTCATGTGATATGTTTTCTTTTCATGTAATGTCGGGTGATATGTTTTATTTTCATGTAATGTCGTGTGATATGTTTTCTTTTCATGTAATGTCGTGTGATATGTTTTCTTTTCATGTAATGTCGTGTGATATGTTTTATTTTCATATAATGTCGTGTGATATGTTTTCTTTTCATATAATGTCGTGTGATATGTTTTATTTTCATATAATGTCTTGTGATATGTTTTCTTTTCATATAATGTCGTGTGATATGTTTTCTTTTCATGTAATGTCGTGTGATATGTTTTCTTTTCATGTAATGTCGTGTGATATGTTTTCTTTTCATATAATGTCGTGTGATATGTTTTCTTTTCAAGTAATGTCGTGTGATATGTTTTCTTTTCATGTAATGTCGTGTGATATGTTTTCTTTTCATGTAATGTCGTGTGATATGTTTTCTTTTCATGTCATGTCGTGTGATATGTTTTCTTTTCATAAAATGTCGTGTGATATGTTTTCTTTTCATATAATGTCGTGTGATATGATTTCTTTTCATGTAATGTCGTGTGATATGTTTTCTTTTCATGTAATGTCGTGTGATATGTTTTCTTTTCATGTCATGTCGTGTGATATGTTTTCTTTTCATATAATGTCGTGTGATATGTTTTCTTTTCATGTCAAGTCGTGTGATATGTTTTCTTTTCATATAATGTCGTGTGATATGTTTTCTTTTCATGTAATGTCGTGTGATTTTTTATTTTCATGTAATATCGTGTGATATGTTCTATTTTCATGTAATGTCGTGTGGTATGTTTTCTTTTCATATAATGTCGTGTGATATGTTCTATTTTCATGTAATGTCGTGTGGTATGTTTTCTTTTCATATAACGTCGTGTGATATGTTTCATTTCCATATAATGTCGTGTGATATGTTTTCTTTTCATGTAATGTCGTGTGATATGTTTTCTTTTCATGTAATGTCGTGTGATATGTTTTCTTGTCATATAATGTCGTGTGATATGTTTCAGTTCCATGTAATGTCCTGTAATATGTTTTCTTTTCATGTAATGTCATGTGATATGTTTTCTTTTCATGTAATGTCGTGTGATATGTTTTCTTTTCATGTAATGTCGTGTGATATGTTTCATTTTCATATAATGTCCTGTGATATGTTTTTTTCATGTAATTTCGTGTGATATGTTTTCTTTCCATATAATGTCGTGTGATATGTTTTCTTTTCATATAATGTCGTGTGATATGTTTTCTTCTCATATAATGTCGTGTGATATGTTTTCTTTTCATATAATGTCGTGTGATATGTTTTCTTTTCATGTAATGTCGTGTGATATGTTTTCTTTTCATATAATGTCGTGTGATATGTTTTCTTTTCATATAATGTCGTGTGATATGTTTCATTTCCATATAATGTCGTGTGATATGTTTTCTTTTCATATAATGTCGTGTGATAGATTTTCTTTTCATATAATGTCGTGTTATGTTTTCTTTTCATATAATGTCGTGTGATATGTTTCATTTTCATATAATGTCCTGTGATATGTTTTCTTTTCATGTAATGTCATGTGATATGTTTTCTTTTCATGTAATGTCGTGTGATATGTTTTCTTTTCATGTAATGTCGTGTGATATGTTTTCTTTTCATATAATGTCGTGTGATATGTTTTCTTTTCATATAATGTCGTGTGATATGTTTTCTTTTCATGTAATGTCGTGTGATATGTTTTCTTTTCATATAATGTCGTGTGATATGTTTTCTTTTCATATAATGTCGTGTGATATGTTTCATTTCCATATAATGTCGTGTGATATGTTTTCTTTTCAGGTAATGTCGTGTGATTTGTTTCATTTCCATGTAATATCGGGTGATATGTTTTCTTTTCATGTAATGTCGTGTAATATGTTTTATTTTCATATAATGTCATTTGATATGTTTCATTTCCATATAATGTCTAGTTATATGTTTCATTTCCATGTAATGTCGTGTTATAACTCTTTGGGAGTAGCAGCCACGACGAGGGAGGGAGCAGCAGCCACGACGAGGGAGGGAGCAGCAGCCACGACGAGGGAGGGAGCAGCAGCCACGACGAGGGAGGGAGCAGCAGCAACGACGACGAAGGGAGCAGCAGCCACGACGAGCAGCCACGACGAGGAGGAGCAGCAGCCACGACGAGGAAATGAGCAACAGCCACGACGAGGGAGGGAGCAGCAGCCACGACGAGGGAGGGAGCAGCAGCCACGACGAGGGAGGGAGCAGCAGCCACGACGACGGAGGGAGCAGCAGCCACGACGACGGAGGGAGTAGCAGCCACGACGGAAACACTGAAATGGTACAGAGAAAGAAAAAAAAAACACTGAAGAAACGACTATTCAAACACACATAAAAAATAAAAAGAAAAACAAAATACACCGAGGAAACGATGTTGTTAAAAAAAATATTCGGGGATTAAGAGGTGATAGAAACACAACAATAAAAGGAATAAAACATCAAGGCAAGCGTTAAGGCCTTTGGTGTTGTATGTTAGGTAGGGTTGCTGACTTCTCTGGGGTGAAGAAGACTTATCCTGAGCAGCATACAGCACCGAGATAACGCGATATAGCGAGCCTTCACAACACAAGGAAACGGAAAGTAAAGAAAAATAACACCGAAGAATGGAGACCAAAGAAGAATACACCGAAGAAACGATATTTAAAAAAAAATACACCGAAGAAACGATGCAAAGAAAAATACACCGAAGAAACGATACAAAGAAAAATACACCGAAGAAACGATACAAAGAAAAATACACCGAAGAAACGATACAAAGAACAATATACTGATGAGACGACGATACAAAGAAATATACACTAAAAGAACGATACATAGAAAGAAATACCTATCAAACGAAAAATGCACCAAAGAAACGATACAAATAAAAATACAACGAAGAAACGATACAAAGAAAAATACACCAAAGAAACGATACAAAGAAAAATACACGAAAGAAACGATACAAAGAAAAATACACCGAAGAAACGATACAAAGAAAAATACATCAAAGAAACGATACAAAAAAAATACACCGAAGAAACGATACAAAGAAAAATACATAAAGGAAACGATACAGAAAAATTCATCGATACAAAAAAAGTACACTGATGAAACGGTATAACGTAAAATATACCGATGAAACGACGATACAAGAAAAATAGACCGAAAAAACGATATTGTTAAAAAGTATCGTTAATTACGAAGTGATATAAACATAAAGAAAAGGAAAAAAATTCATGGCAAGTACTAAGGCCTTTGGTGTTGTATGTTGGGTAGGGTTGCTGCAGCTTCTCTGGGATGAAAGAAACTCATCCTGAGCAGCATACAGCACCAAGATAAGTCGATATAGCTAGCCTTCACAACACAAGGAAACGGAAAATCATGAAAAATAACACCGAAGGATGGACAGGAAAGAAAAATACACCGAAGAAATGATACAAAGATCAACACACCGAAGAAACGACAATTAAACGGAAAACAAAAAAAAACGGTATAAAGAAAAATATACGGGAGAAACGACGATACAAATAAAAATATAGCTAAGAAACGGTACAAAGAAAACAACAGCGATAACACGATACAAACAAAAATACACTGAAGAAACGACGATACAAAAAAATACATGAAACAAACGGTATAAAGAAAAAGATATATACCGAAGAAGCGACAATTGAAAGAAAACTCATAAACGGTACTAAGAAAAATACACCGAAGTAACGATGCAAAGAAAAATACACCGAATAAACGAACAAAGAAAAATACACCGGAGAAACGATATTGTTAAAAAAATTCGTTAATTAAGAAGTGATATCAACACTTAATGAAAAGGAAAAAAAAATCAAGGCAAGCGTTAAGGCCTTTGGTGTTGTATGTTGGGTAGGGTTGATGACTTCTCTGGGGTGAAGGAGACTCATCCTGAGCAGCATGCAGCATCAAGATAGGGCGGTATACCGAGCCTACACAACACAGGGAAACGGGAAATTAAGAAAAAATGCAGCTAAGAAACGATACGACAGAAAAAATATACCAAAGAAACGACACAAAGAACAACTCACCGAAGAAATGGTAAAAAAAAAAAAAAATACCCCTAAGAAACGACGATACAAAGAAAATAGCACCAAAGAAACGGTCTAAGAAATATCTGCCGATGAAGCAACGATATAAAACAACGATATAAACCCATGAAGAAAGGGAAAAATAATCAAGGTAAGGCTTTTGGTGTTGTATGTTGGGTAGGGTTGCTGACTTCTCTGGGGTGAAGGAGACTCAACCTGAGCAGCATACAGCACCGAGATAAGGCGATATAGCAAGCCTTCACAACACAAGGAAACGGAAAATAAAGAAAAATAACACCGAAGAAAATACACCGAAGAAAAAATACTACAGAAAAAATACATCTAAGAAACGATACAAAGAAATATACACCGAGGAAACGCTACAAAGAACAACACACTGAAGAAACGGTATAAAGAAAAATATACCGATGAAACGACGATAAAAAGAAAAACACATCAAATGAACAATCCAGAGAGAAGTTTACCTAAGAAACAATAATACATAAAAATACACCGAAGAAATAGTATAAAAAAATATATACCGATGGAACGACGATACAAAAAAAAAAAAACAGATAAAAAGGTATAAAGAAAAAAAAAAAACACCGAAGAAACGACGATAGAAATACACCGAAGAAATGATACTACTGATAAAAACACCAAAGAAACGATACACCAAAATTCACCAAAGAAAAGATACAAAGAAAAATACACCAAAGAAACATTACACAAAAATTCGCCATAGAAAATATGCAAATAAAAATACACCGATGAAACGATACAAAGTAAAAACACCGAATAAACGGCATAAGGAAAATATACCAAAGGCAAGATAGAGAAAACTTCACCTAAGAAACGATATAAAGAAAAACAAACCAAAGAAACGGTACATAGAAAAATATACCGAAAAAACGGTATAGAGAAAAAAAACACAAGAAAAGAAGATGCCCCCAGAAATACACCGAAAAAACGATACCAAGAAAAATACCCAAAAAACGAACGATACAAAAATATAAAAACGATAATCGGGAAAAAGAAAAATACAAAAAAGATCAAGAAAAGTAAAAAAAAAAAAAAAAAAAAAAAAAAAAAAATAAAAAAAAAAAAACACAAAAAATATATAAAAAAATAAAAAAAAAAATTTAAAAAAAAAAACGATACAAAGACTGACTTCTCTGGGGTGAAGGAGACTTATACTGAGCAGCATACAGCACTGACATAAGGCGATATAGCAAGCCTTCACAACACAAGGAAACGGAAAGTAAAGAAAAATAACACCGAAGGAAGGATAGGAAAGAAAAATAAACAGAATACTCCAGAAAATCAAACCTAAGAAGCGATACAAAGAACAACACACTGAAGAAACGGTATAAAGAAAAATATACCGATGAGACGACGATAAAAAGAAAAATACCGTACACCAAATGAACGGTCTAGAGAAAACTTTGCCGGAGAAACGATGCTACATAAAAATACACCAAAAACGATACAAAGAAAAATGAACCAAAGAAACGGTATAAAGAAAAATATACAGAAGAAACGACGATTCAAAGAAAAATACACATAAGTAACGACAGTACATAAAAATACGTAGAAAAAAACGTATGAAGAAAAAGATACCAAAGAAACGGCGATATAAGAAAATTCATAAATGATAGTAAGAAAAAATACACCAAAGAAACGATACAAAGGAAAATACATCGAATCAACGAACAAAGAAGAATACATCGAAAAAGGATATTGTTAACAAAAAGATCGTTAATTAAGAAGTGATATAAACATTTGAAGAAAAGGAAAAGAATCAAGGCAAGCGTTAAGGCCTTTAGTGTTGTATATTGGGTAGGGTTGCTGACTTATCTGGGGTAAGGGAGACTCATCATGAGCAGCATACAGCACCGAAATAAGGCGATATAAGTAGCCAGCACAACACAAGGAAAACAAAAAATAACATCGAAGGAATATAGCAAAGAAAAATACACCAAAGGAACGTTCCATATGAAAATTTACCTAAGAAACGATACTACAGAAGAAACACCCCCCCAAAAAAAGATACAAGGAAAATACATCGAAGAAACGGTATAAAGAAAAATATACAGAAGAAACGACGATACAAATAAAAATACACTGAAGAAACGACGATACAAAAAATACACCGCTGAAAGGATACAAAGAAAAATACACCGAAGAAACAATACTACAGAACAGACACCAAATAAATCAAAGAAAGAAATATACACCGAAGAAAAGATACAAAGAATAATACACTGAAGAAACGGTGTAAAGAAAAATATACCGATGAAACAACAATACAAAGAAAATACACCAAATGAACGATCCAGAGAAAAAATTACCCAAGAAACGATACTACAGAAAAATACACCAAAAAAAAAGATACAAAGAAAAATACAACGAAGAAACGGTATACAGGAAAATATACGAAAGAGCCGACGATACACAGAAATATGCACAAAAGAAACGACGATACACAGAAATATGCACAGAAGAAACGACGATACACAGAAATATGCACAGAAGAAACGACGATACACAGAAATATGCACAGAAGAAACGACGATACACAGAAATATGCACAGAAGAAACGACGATACACAGAAATATGCAGAAGAAACGACGATACAGAAATATGCGCAGAAGAAACGACGATACAGAAGAAACGACGATACACAGAAATATGCACAGAAGAAACGACGATACACAGATATACGCACAGATGAAACGATGATACACAGAAATATGCACAGAAGAAACGACGATACACAGAAATATTCACAGAAACGACGATACAAATAAATATGAACATAATAAACTACTATAAAAATAAATATGCAAATAATAAACGACGATACACAGAAATATGCACAGAAGAAACGACGATACACAGAAATATGCACAGAAGAAACGACGATACACAGAAATATGCACAGAAGAAACGACGATACACAGAAATATGCACAGAAGAAACGACGATACACAGAAATATGCACAGAAGAAACGACGATACACAGAAATATGCACAGAAGAAACGACGATACACAGAAATATGCACAGAAGAAAAAACGATACACAGAAATATGCACAGAAGAAACGACGATACACAGAAATATGCACAGAAGAAACGACGATACACAGAAATATGCACAGAAGAAACGACGATACACAGAAATATGCACAGAAGAAACGACGATACACAGAAATATGCACAGAAGAAACGACGATACGAAGAATTATGCACAGAAGAAACGACGATACACAGAAATATGCACAGAAGAAACGACGATACACAGAAATATGCACAGAAGAAACGACGATACACAGAAATATGCACAGAAGAAACGACGATACGAAGAATTATGCACAGAAGAAACGACGATACACATAAACATGCACAGAAGAAACGACGATACACAGAAATATGCACAGAAGAAACGACGATACACATAAATATGCACAGAAGAAACGACGTTACGAAGAATTATGCACCGAAGAAACGACGATACACATAAATATGAACAGAGGAAACGACGATACAAAGAATTATGCACTGAAGAAACGACGATACACAGAAATATGCACAGAAGAAACGATGATACACAGAAATATGCACAAAAGAAACGACGATACACAGAAATATGAACAGAAGAAACGACGATACACAGAAATATGCACAGAAGAAACGACAATACACAGAACTATGCACAGAAGAAACGACGATACACAGAAATATACACAGAAGAAACGACGATACACAGAAATATACACAGAATAAACGACGATACACATAAACATACACAGAAGAAACGACGATACACAGAAATATGCACAGAAGAAAAGACGATACGAAAAGCACATATAGAAATATACCGAAGAAACTGTACAAAGACAAATACACCGAAGAAACGACGATACACAGAAATATGCACAGAAGAAACGACGATACACAGAAATATGCACAGAAGAAACGACGATACGAAGAATTATGCACAGAAGAAACGACGATACACAGAAATATGCACAGAAGAAACGAAGATACACATAAATATGCACAGAAGAAACGACGATACGAAGAAATATGCACAGAAGAAACGACGATACGAAGAATTATGCACAGAAGAAACGACGATACACAGAAATATGCACAGAAGAAATGATGATACACAGAAATATGCACAAAAGAAACGACGATACACAGAAATATGCATAGAAGAAACGACGATACACAGAAATATGCACAGAAGAAACGACGATACACAGAAGTATGCACAGAAGAAACGACGATACACAGAAATATGCACAGAAGAAACGACGATACACATAAATATGCACAGAAGAAACGACGATACGAAGAATTATGCACAGAAGAAACGACGATACACAGAAATATGCACAGAAGAAACGACGATACACAGAAATATGCACAGAAGAAACGACGATACACAGAAATATGCACAGAAGAAACGACGATACGAAGAATTATGCACAGAAGAAACGACGATACACAGAAATATGCACAGAAGAAACGACGATACACAGAAATATGCACAGAAGAAACGACGATACGAAGAATTATGCACAGATGAAACGACGATACACAGAAATATGCACAGAAGAAACGACGATACACAGAAATATGCACAGAAGAAACGACGATACACAGAAATATGCACAGAAGAAACGACGATACACAGAAATATGCACAGAAGAAACGACGATACGAGAAATTATGCACAGAAGAAACGACGATACACAGAAATATACACAGAAGAAACGACGATATACATAAATATGCAGAGACGAAACGACGATACGAGGAATTATGAACAGAAGAAATGACGATACACAGAAATATGCACAGAAGAAACGACGATACACAGAGATATGCACAGAAGGAACGACGATACACAGAAATATACACAAAAGAAACGACGATACACAGAAATATGCACAGAAGGAACGAAGATACACAGAAATATACACAGAAGAAACGACGATACACAGAAATATACACAGAAGAAACGACGATACACAGAAATATGCACAGAAGAAAGGACGATACACAGAAATATGCACAGAGGAAACGACGATACACAGAAATATGCACAGAAGAAACGACGATACGAAGAATTATGCACAGAAGAAACGACGATACACAGAAATATGCACAGACGAAACGACGATACACAGAAATATGCACAGAGGAAACGACGATACAAAGAATTATGCACTGAAGAAACGACGATACACAGAAATATGCACAGAAGAAACGATGACACACAGAAATATGCACAAAAGAAACGACGATACACAGAAATATGCACAGAAGAAACGATGATACACAGAAATATGCACAGAAGAAACGACGATACACAGAACTATGCACAGAAGAAACGACGATACACAGAAATATACACAGAAGAAACGACGATACACAGAAATATGCACAGAAGGAACGACGATACACAGAAACATACACAGAAGAAACGACGATACACAGAAATATGCACAGAAGAAAAGACGATACGAAAACCACATATAGAAATATACCGAAGAAACTGTTCAAAGACAAATACACCGAAGAAACGACGATACACAAAAATATGCACAGAAGAAACAACGATACACAGAAATATGCACAGAAGAAACGACGATACGAAGAATTATGCACAGAAGAAACGACGATACACAGAAATATGCACAGAAGAAACGACGATACACAGAAATATGCACAGAAGAAACGACGATACGAAGAAGTATGCACAGAAGAAACGACGATACGAAGAATTATGCACAGAAGAAACGACGATACACAGAAATATGCACAGAAGAAACGACGATACACAGAAATATGCACAGAAGAAACGACGATACGAGGAATTATGCACAGAAGAAACGACGATACATAGAAATATACACAGAAGAGACGACGATATACATAAATATGCAGAGAAGAAACGACGATACGAGGAATTATGCACAGAAGAAACGACGATACACAGAAATATGCACAGAAGAAACGACGATACACATAGATATGCACAGAAGGAACGACGATGCACAGAAATATACACAAAAGAAACGACGATACACAGAAATATGCACAGAAGGAACGACGATACACAGAAATATACTCAGAAAAAACGACGATACACAGAAATATACACAGAAGAAACGACGATACACAGAAATATGCACAGAAGAAACGACGATACACAGATATATGCACAGAAGAAACGACGATACACAGAAATATGCACAGAAGAAACGACGATTCACAGAAATATGCACAGAAGAAACGACGATACACAGAAATATGCACAGAAGAAACGACGATACGAAGAATTATGCACAGAAGAAACGACGATACACAGAAATATGCACAGACGAAACGACGATACACAGAAATATGCACAGAGGAAACGACGATACAAAGAATTATGCACTGAAGAAACGACGATACACAGAAATATGCACAGAAGAAACGATGATACACAGAAATATGCACAAAAGAAACGACGATACACAGAAATATGCACAGAAGAAACGACGATACACAGAAATATGCACAGAAGAAACAACGATATACAGAAGTATGCACAGAAGAAACGACGATACACAGAAATATACACAGAAGAAACGACGATACACAGAAATATGCACAGAAGAAACGACGATACACAGAAACATACACAGAAGAAAAAATATACGATACAGAAATACACAGAAGAAACGACGATACACAGAAATATGCACAGAAGAAACGACGATACACAGAAACATACACAGAAGAAACGACGATACACAGAAATATGCACAGAAGAAAAGACGATACGAAAACCAAATATATAAATATACCGAAGAAACTGTACAAAGAAAAATACACCGAAGAAACGACGATACACAGAAATATGCACAGAAAAAACGACGATACACAGAAATATGCACAGAAGAAACGACGATACGAAGAATTATGCACAGAAGAAACGACGATACACAGAAATATGCACAGAAGAAACGACGATACACAGAAATATGCACAGAAGAAACGACGATACGAAGAATTATGCACAGAAGAAACGACGATACGAAGAATTATGCACAGAAGAAACGACGATACACAGAAATATGCACAGAAGAAATGATGATACACAGAAATATGCACAAAAGAAGCGACGATACACATAAATATGCACAGAAGAAACGACGATACACAGAAATATGCACAGAAGAAACGACGATACGAAGTATGCACAGAAGAAACGAGGATACACAAATATGCACAGACGAACCGACGATACACAGAAATATGCACAGAAGAAACGACGATACACAGATATATGCACAGAAGAAACGACGATACACAGAAATATGCACAGAAGAAACGACGATACACAGAAATATGCACAGAAGAAACGACGATACAGAAATATGCAGAGAAGAAACGACGATACACAGAAATATGCACAGAAGAAACGACGACACACAGAAATATGCACAGAAGAAACGACGATACAGAAATATGCACAGAAGAAACGACGATACAGAAATATGCACAGAAGAAACGACGATACACAGAAATATGCACAGAAGAAACGACGATACACAGAAATATGCAGAAGAAACGACGATACAGAAATATGCACAGAAGAAACGACGATACCAGAAATATGCACAGAAGAAACGACGATACACAGAAATATGCAGAAGAAACGACGATACACAGAAATATGCACAGAAGAAACGACGATACACAGAAATATGCACAGAAGAAACGACGATACAGAAATATGCACAGAAGAAACGACGATACGAAGAATATGCACAGAAGAAACGACGATACACAGAAATATGCACAGAAGAAACGACGATACAGAAATATGCACAGAAGAAACGACGATACACAGAAATATGCACAGAAGAAACGATGATACACAAATATGCACAGAAGAAACGACGATAGACAGAAATATGCACAGAAGAAACGACGATACACAGAAATATGCACAGAAGACACGACGATACACAGACAGATGCACAGAAGAAACGACGCTACCCAGAAAGATGCACAGAAGAAACGACGATACACAGAAATATGCACAGAAGAAACGACGATACAGAAATATGCAGAAGAAACGACGATACACAGAAATATGCACAGAAGAAACGACGAATCAAAGAAGAAATGACGATACACAGAAATATGCACAGAAGAAACGACGATACACAGAAATATGCACAGAAGAAACGACGATACAGAAATATGCACAGAAGAAACGACGATACACAGAAATATGCACAGAAGAAACGACGATACAGAATATACATAATAAACGACGATACACAGAAATATGCACAGAAGAAGCGACGATACACAGAAATATGCACAGAAGAAGCGACGATACAGAAATATGCACAGAAGAAACGACGATACACAGAAATATGGAAGAAACGACGATACAGAAATATGCACAGAAGAAACGACGATACACAGAAATATGCACAGAAGAAACGACGATACACAGAAATATGCACAGAAGAAACGACGATACACAGAAATATGCACAGAAGAAACGACGATACACAGAAATATAAACAGAAGAAACGACGATACACAGAAATATGCACAGAAGAAACGACGATACACAGAAATATGCACAGAAGAAACGACGATACACAGAAATATGCACAGAAGAAACGACGAATCAAAGAAGAAATGACGATACACAGAAATATGCACAGAAGAAACGACGATGCACAGAAATATGCACAGAAGAAACGACGATACACAGAAATATGCACAGAAGAAACGACGATACACAGAAATATGCACAGAGGAAAGGACGATACAAAAAAATTATGCACAGAAGAAACGACGATACACAGAAATATGCACAGAAAAAACGACGATACACAGAAATATGCACAGAATAAACGACGATACACAGAAATATGCACAGAAGAAACGACGATACACAGAAATATGCACAGAAGAAACGACGATACGAAGAAATATGCACAGAAGAAACGACGATACACAGAAATATGCACAGAAGAAACGACGATACACAGAAATATGTACAGAAGAAACGACGATACAGAAATATGCACAGAAGAAACGACGATACACAGAAATATGCAGAAGAAACGACGATACACAGAAATATGCACAGAAGAAACGACGATACACAGAAATATGCACAGAAGAAACGACGATACACAGAAATATACACAGAAGAAACGACGATACACAGAAATATGCACAGAAGAAACGACGATACACAGAAATATGCACAGAAGAAACGACGATACACAGAAATATACAGAAGAAACGACGATACAGAAATATGCACAGAAGAAACGACGATACAGAAATATGCACAGAAGAAACGACGATACACAGAAATATACAGAAGAAACGACGATACACAGAAATATGCACAGAAGAAACGACGATACAGAAATATGCAGAAGAAACGACGATACAGAAATATGCACAGAAGAAACGACGATACACAAAATATGCACAGAAGAAACGACGATACAGAAATATGCACAGAAGAAACGACGATACAGAAATATACAGAAGAAACGACGATACAGAAATATGCAGAGAAGAAACGACGATACACAGAAATATGCACAGAAGAAACGACGATACAGAAATATGCACAGAAGAAACGACGATACACAGAAATATGCACAGAAGAAACGACGATACAGAAATATGCAGAAGAAACGACGATACAGAAATATGCACAGAAGAAACGACGATACACAGAAATATGCACAGAAGAAACGACGATACACAGAAATATGCACACAAGAAACGACGATACAGAAATATGCACAGAAGAAACGACGATACACAGAAATATGCAGAAGAAATGATGATACACAGAAATATGCACAAAAGAAACGACGATACACAGAAATATGCACAGAAGAAACGACGATACACATAAATATGAAAAGAAGAAACGACGATACACAGACATATGCAAAGAAGAAAAGACGATACACAGAAATATACACATAAGAAACGACGATACACAGAAATATGCACAGAAGAAAAGACGATACACAGAAATATGCACAGAAGAAACGACGATACACAGAAATATGCACAGAAGAAACGACGATACGAAGAAATATATAAAGAAGAAACGACGATACAGAAATATGCACAGAAGAAACGACTATACACAGAAATATGCACAGAAGAAACGACGATACACAGAAATATGCACAGAAGAAATGACGATACGAAGAATTATATACAGAAGAAACGACGATACACAGAAATATGCACAGAAGAAACGACGATACACAGAAATATGCACAGAAGAAACGACGATACACAGAAATATGCACAGAAGAAATGACGATACGAAGAATTATATACAGAAGAAACGACGATACACAGAAATATGCACAGAAGAAATGATGATACACAGAAATATGCACAAAAGAAACGACGATACACAGAAATATGCACAGAAGAAACGACGATACACAGAAATATGAACAGAAGAAACGACGATACACAGAAATATGCACAGAAGAAACGACGATACGAGAAATATACACAGAAGAAACGACGATACACAGAAATATGCACAGAAGAAACGACGATACACAGAAATATACACAGAAGAAACGACGATACACAGAAATATGCATAGAAGAAAAGACGATACGAAAACCACATATAGAAATATACCGAAGAAACTGTACAAAGACAAATACACCGAAGAAACAACGATACACAGAAATATGCACAGAAGAAAAGACGATACGAAAACCACATATAGAAATATAACGAAGAAACTGTACAAAGACAAATACACCGAAGAAACAACGATACAAAAAATAGAAAAAAAACGGTATAAAGAAAAATATACAGAAGAAACGACGATACAAATAAAAACGCTATAAAGAAAAATATACCGAGGAAACGACGATACAAATAACAAATACACAGAAGAAACGACGATACAAAAAAAGAAAAAAACGGTGTTAAAAATATACAGAAGAAACGAAGATACAACAAAATAAACAGAAGAAACGACGACACACACAAAAAAAAAAAAAAATGAAAAAACGGTATAAAGAAAAATGTAGAGAAGAAAACGACGATACAAATAAAAATATACAAAAGAATTAAGAAGTGATACAAACACTTAAAGAAAAGGAAAATAATCAAGGCAAACGTTAGGGCATTTGGTGTTGTATGTTGGGTAGGGTTGCTGACTTCTCTGAGGTGAAGGAGACTCATCCTGAGCAGCATACAGCACTGACATAAGGCGATATAGGTAGCCTACACAGCACAAGGAAACAGAAAATTAAGAAAAAAATACACCGAAGAAAGGAAAGTATAAGAAAATACGAGAATTAAGAAATGATGAAAACGGAAGAAGAAGCGACGGCAGAATAAGCAAAAGCAGTAAATGACGACGAATCAGATTTGGCGGAAGAAAGAGAAAAAGCACCAACCGAAGGAGTAGAAGCGGCGACGGAAGAAGCACCGTGAGTGTGCTTGGCGGTGGTGTCTGTTGTTGTGTGTGTGTGTGCCCGGCGGTGGTGTCTGTTGTTGTGTGTGTGTGTGTGTGTGTGGCCGGCGGTGGTGTCTGTTATCGTGTGTATGTGTGTGTGCCCGGCGGTGGTGTTTGTTGTTGTGTGTGTGTGTGCCCGGCGGTGGTGTCTGTTGTTGTTGTGTGTGTGTGTGCCCGGCGGTGGTGTCTGTTGTTGTATGTGTGTGCCCGGCGGTGGTGTCTGTTGTTGTATGTGTGTGCTCGGCGTTGGTGTCTGTTGCTGTGTGTGTGTGTGCCCGGCGGTGGTGTCTGTTGTTGTGTGTGTGTGTGCCCGGCGGTGGTGTCTGTTGTTGTGTGTGTGTGCCCGGCGGTGGTGTCTGTTGTTGTGTGTGTGTGTGCTCGACGGTGATGTCTGTTGTTGTGTGTGTGTGCCCGGTTGTGGTGTCTGTTGTTTTGTGTGTGTGTCCGGCGGTGGTGTCTGTTGTTGTGTGTGTGTGCCCGGCGGTGGTGTCTGTTGTTGTGTGTGTGTGCTCGGCGGTGGTGTCTTTTGTTGTGTGTGTGTGTGCTCGGCGGTGGTGTCTGTTGTTTTGTGTGTGTGCCCGGCGGTCGTGTCTGTTGTTGTTGTGTGTGTGTGCTCGGCGGTGATGTCAGTTGTTGTGTGTGTGTGCCCGGCGGAGGTGTCTGTTGGTGTGTGTGTGTGTGTGTGTGCTCGGCGATGGTGTCTGTTGTTGTGTGTGAGTGCCCGGCGGAGGTGTCTGTTGGTGTGTGTGTGTGTGTGTGTGCCCGGCGGTGGTGTCTGTCGTGTGTGTGTGCCCGACGGTGTTGACTATTGTTGTGTGTGTGTGCTTGGCTGAGGTGTCTGTTGTGTGTGTGTGTGCCCGGTGGTGTTTTTTGTTTTTGTGTGTGTCCTCGGCGGTGATGTCTGTTGTTCTGTGTGTGTACCCGGCGGTGGTGTATGTTGTTCTGTGTGTGTGTGCGTGGCGATGGTGTCTGTTGTTCTGTGTGTGTCCTCGGCGGTGGTGTCTGTTGTTCTGTGTGTCCTCGGCGGTGGTGTCTGTTGTTGTGTGTGTGTAACCGACGGTGGTGTCTGTTGTTCTGTGTGTGTACCCGGCGGTGGTGTCTGTTGTTCTGTGTGTGTGTGCTTGGCGATGGTGTCTGTTGTTCTGTGTGTGTCTTCGGCGGTGGTGTCTATTGTCGTGTGTGTGTATCCGGGGGTGGTGTCTGTTGGTCTGTGTTTGTACCCGGCGGTGGTGTCTGTTGTGTGTGTGTGTACCCGGCGGTGGTGTCTGTTGTTGTGTGTGTGTGCTCGGCGGTGGTGTCTGTTGTTCTGTCTGTGTCCTCGGCGGTGGTGTCTGTTGTTCTGTGTCTGTGCCCGGCGGTGGTGTCTGTTGTTCTGTGTGTGTGCCCGGCGGTGGTGTCTGTTGTTCTGTATGTGTTCTCGGCGGTGGTGTCTGTTGTTCTGTGTCTGTACCAAGCGGTGGTGTCTGTTGTTCTGTATGTGTGCTCGGCAGTGGTGTCTGTTGTTCTGTGTGGGTGCCCGGCGGTGGTGTCTGTTCTGTGTGTGTCTTCGGCGGTGGTGTCTGTTGTCGTGTGTGTGTATCCGGGGGTGGTGTCTGTTGGTCTGTGTTTGTACCCGGCGGTGGTGTCTGTTGTGTGTGTGTGTACCCGGTGGTGGTGTCTGTTGTTCTGTGTGGTGGTGTCTGTTGTTCTGTGTGTCCTCGGCAGTGGTGTATGTTGTTTGTGTGTCCCCGGCGGTGGTGTCTGTTGTTCTGTATGTGTCCTCGGCAGTGGTGTCTGTTGTTCTGTGTGTGTGACCAGCGGTGGTGTCTGTTGTTCTGTATGTGTGCTCGGCAGTGGTGTCTGTTGTTCTGTGTGTTTACCCGGCGGTGGTGTCTGTTGTTCTGTGTGTTCCAGCAGTGGTGTCTGTTGTTCTGAGTGTGTTCCCGGCAGTGGTGTCTGTTGTTCTGTGTGTGTGCCCGGCGGTGGTGTCTGTTGTTCTGTGTGTGTTCCCGGCGGTGGTGTCTGTTGTTCTGTGTGTGTTCCCGGCGGTGGTGTCTGTTGTTCTGTATGTGTCCTCGGCGGTGGTGTCTGTTGTTCTGTGTGTGTGCCCGGCGGTGGTGTCTGTTGTTCTGTGTGTGTTCCCGGCAGTGGTGTCTGTTGTTCTCTATGTGTCCTCGGCGGTGGTGTCTGTTGTTGTGTGTGTGTTCCCGGCGGTGGTGTCTGTTGTTGTGTGTGTACCCAGTGGTGTCTGTTGTTCTGTGTGTGTTCCCGGCGGTGGTGTCTGTTGTTCTGTGTGTGTTCCCGGCGGTGGTGTCTGTTGTTCTGTGTGTATACCAGGCGGTGGTGTCTGTTGTTCTGTGTGTGTTCCCGGCGGTGGTGTCTGTTGTTCTGTGTGTGTCCTCGGCGGTGGTGTCTGTTGTTGTGTGTGCCCGGCGGTGGTGTGTGTTGTGTGTGTGTGCTCGACGGTGGTGTCTGTTGTGTAAGTGTGTGCCCAGCGGTGGTGTCTGTCATGTGTGTGTGTGCTCGCCGGTGGTGTCTGTTGTTCTGTGTGTGTACCCGGCGGTGTTTTTTGTTTTTGTGTGTGTGCCAGGCGGTGGTGTCTGTTGTTGTGTGTGTGTGCTCGGCGGTTGTGTGTCGTTATGTGTATCCGCCTGGTGATGGTGTCTGTCGTTGTGTGTGTGGCCTGCGCTGGTGTCTGTCGTTGTGTGTGTGGCCTGCGCTGGTGTCTGTCGTTGTGTGTGTGTGGCCTGCGCTGGTGTCTGTTGTGTGTGTGGCCTGGGCTGGTGTCTGTCGTTGTGTGTGTGTGCTCGACGGTGTTGTCTGTGTTGGTGTGTGTGTGAGCGGCTGTGGTGTCTGTTGTTGTGTGTGTGTGCTCGACGGTGGTGTCTGTCGTTGTGTGTGTGTTCCCAGGCGGTGGTGTCTGTTGTTGTGTGTGTGTGCCCGGCGGTGGCGTCTTTCGTTGTGTGTGTGTTCTCGAGCGTCGGTGGTGTCTGTCGTTGTGTGTGTGTTCCCAGGCGGTGGTGTCTGTTGTTGTGTGTGAGTGCCCGGCTGTGGTGTCTGTTGTTGTGTGTGTGTGCTCGACGGTGGTGTCTGTCGTTGTGTGTGTGTTCCACGTGGTGGTGTCTGTCGTTGTGTGTGAGTGCCCAGCTGTGGTGTTTGTCGTTGTGTGTGTGCCCGGTGGTGTTATCTTTTGTGTGTGTGTGCTCATCTGTGGTGTCTGTGGTTGTGTGTGTCTCTTCACGGTGGTGGCGTCTGTTTTTGTGTGTGTGTGTGCTCGGCGGGGGTGTCTGTGGATGTGTGTGTGTGTGCCCGGCGGTGGTGTTTGTTGTTGTGTGTGTGTGTGCCCGGCGGTGGTGTCTGTTGTTGTGTGTTTGTGTGTGCCAGGTGGTGTTGTTGTGTGTGTGCCCGGCGGTGGTGTCTGTTGTTGTGTGTGTGCTCGGCGTTGGTGTCTGTTGTTGTGTGTGTGTGTGCCCGGTGGTGTCTGTTGTTGTGTGTGTGTGTGCCCAGCGGTGGTGTCTGTTGTTGTGTGTGTGCTTGGCGGTGGTGTCTGTTGTTGTGTGTGTGTGTGCTCGACGGTGGTGTCTGTTGTTGTGTGTGTGTGCCCGGTTGTGGTGTCTGTTGTTTTGTGTGTGTGTCAGGCGGTGGTGTGGGTTTTTGTGTGTGTGTGTGCCCGGCGGTGGTGTCTGTTGTTGTGTGTGTGTGTGCTCGGCGGTGGTGTCTTTTGTTGTGTGTGTGTGTGCTCGGCGGTGGTGTCTGTTGTTTTTTGTGTGTGCTGGGCTGTCGTGTCTGTTGTTGTTTTGTGTGTGTGCTCGGCGGTGATGTCAGTTGTTGTGTGTGTGTGCCCGGCGGAGGTGTCTGTTGGTGTGTGTGTGTGTGTGTGTGCTCGGCGATGGTGTCTGTTGTTGTGTGTGAGTGCCCGGCGGAGGTGTCTGTTGGTGTGTGTGTGTGTGTGTGTGTGCCCGGCGGTGGTGTCTGTTGTGTGTGTGTGCTTGGCTGAGGTGTCTGTTGTGTGTGTGTGTGCCCGGTGGTGTTTTTTGTTTTTGTGTGTGTCCTCGGCGGTGATGTCTGTTGTTCTGTGTGTGTACCCGGCGGTGGTGTATGTTGTTCTGTGTGTGTGTGCGTGGCGATGGTGTCTGTTGTTCTGTGTGTGTCCTCGGCGGTGGTGTCTGTTGTTCTGTGTGTCCTCGGCGGTGGTGTCTGTTGTTGTGTGTGTGTAACCGACGGTGGTGTCTGTTGTTCTGTGTGTGTACCCGGCGGTGGTGTCTGTTGTTCTGTGTGTGTGTGCTTGGCGATGGTGTCTGTTGTTCTGTGTGTGTCTTCGGCGGTGGTGTCTATTGTCGTGTGTGTGTATCCGGGGGTGGTGTCTGTTGGTCTGTGTTTGTACCCGGCGGTGGTGTCTGTTGTGTGTGTGTGTACCCGGCGGTGGTGTCTGTTGTTCTGTGTGTGTGCTCGGCGGTGGTGTCTGTTGTTCTGTATGTGTCCTCGGCGGTGGTGTCTGTTGTTCTGTGTCTGTGCCCGGCGGTGGTGTCTGTTGTTCTGTGTGTGTGCCCGGCGGTGGTGTCTGTTGTTCTGTATGTGTCCTCGGCGGTGGTGTCTGTTGTTCTGTGTGTGTGCCCGGCGGTGGTGTCTGTTGTTCTGTATGTGTCCTCGGCGGTGGTGTCTGTTGTTCTGTGTGTGTGCCCGGCGGTGGTGTCTGTTGTTCTGTGTGTGTCTTCGGCGGTGGTGTCTGTTGTCGTGTGTGTGTATCCGGGGGTGGTGTCTGTTGGTCTGTGTTTGTACCCGGCGGTGGTGTCTGTTGTGTGTGTGTACCCGGCGGTGGTGTCTGTTGTTCTGTGTGTGTGCTCGGCGGTGGTGTCTGTTGTTCTGTATGTGTCCTCGGCGGTGGTGTCTGTTGTTCTGTGTCTGTGCCCGGCGGTGGTGTCTGTTGTTCTGTGTGTGTGCCCGGCGGTGGTGTCTGTTGTTCTGTATGTGTCCTCGGCGGTGGTGTCTGTTGTTCTGTGTGTGTGCCCGGCGGTGGTGTCTGTTGTTCTGTATGTGTCCTCGGCGGTGGTGTCTGTTGTTCTGTGTGTGTGCCCGGCGGTGGTGTCTGTTGTTCTGTGTGTGTTCCCGGCGGTGGTGTCTGTTGTTCTGTGTGTGTTCCCGGCGGTGGTGTCTGTTGTTCTGTGTGTGTGCCCGGCGGTGGTGTCTGTTGTTCTGTGTGTGTTCCCGGCGGTGGTGTCTGTTGTTCTGTGTGTGTTCCCGGCGGTGGTGTCTGTTGCTCTGTATGTGTCCTCGGCGGTGGTGTCTGTTGTTCTGTGTGTGTGCCCGGCGGTGGTGTCTGTTGTTCTGTGTGTGTTCCCGGCGGTGGTGTCTGTTGTTCTCTATGTGTCCTCGGCGGTGGTGTCTGTTGTTCTGTGTGTGTTCCCGGCGGTGGTGTCTGTTGTTCTGTGTGTGTACCCGGTGGTGGTGTCTGTTGTTCTGTGTGTGTTCCCGGCGGTGGTGTCTGTTGTTCTGTGTGTGTTCCCGGCGGTGGTGTCTGTTGTTCTGTGTGTATACCAGGCGGTGGTGTCTGTTGTTCTGTGTGTGTTCCCGGCGGTGGTGTCTGTTGTTCTGTGTGTGTCCTCGGCGGTGGTGTCTGTTGTTGTGTGTGCCCGGCGGTGGTGTGTGTTGTGTGTGTGTGCTCGACGGTGGTGTCTGTTGTGTAAGTGTGTGCCCAGCGGTGGTGTCTGTCATGTGTGTGTGTGCTCGCCGGTGGTGTCTGTTGTTCTGTGTGTGTACCCGGCGGTGTTTTTTGTTTTTGTGTGTGTGCCAGGCGGTGGTGTCTGTTGTTGTGTGTGTGTGCTCGGCGGTTGTGTGTCGTTATGTGTATCCGCCTGGTGATGGTGTCTGTCGTTGTGTGTGTGTGGCCTGCGCTGGTGTCTGTCGTTGTGTGTGTGTGGCCTGCGCTGGTGTCTGTCGTTGTGTGTGTGTGGCCTGCGCTGGTGTCTGTCGTTGTGTGTGTGTGGCCTGCGCTGGTGTCTGTCGTTGTGTGTGTGTGCTCGACGGTGATGTCTGTGTTGGTGTGTGAGTGAGCGGCTGTGGTGTCTGTTGTTGTGTGTGTGTGCTCGACGGTGGTGTCTGTCGTTGTGTGTGTGTTCCCAGGCGGTGGTGTCTGTTGTTGTGTGTGTGTGCCCGGCGGTGGCGTCTTTCGTTGTGTGTGTGTGCTCGACGGTGGTGTCTGTCGTTGTGTGTGTGTTCCCAGGCGGTGGTGTCTGTTGTTGTGTGTGAGTGCCCGGCTGTGGTGTCTGTTGTTGTGTGTGTGTGCTCGACGGTGGTGTCTGTCGTTGTGTGTGTGTTCCCCGTGGTGGTGTCTGTCGTTGTGTGTGAGTGCCCAGCTGTGGTGTTTGTCGTTGTGTGTGTGTGCCCGGTGGTGTTATCTTTTGTTGTGAGTGTGTGCTCATCTGTGGTGTCTGTGGTTGTGTGTGAATCTTCACGGTGGTGGCGTCTGTTTTTGTGTGTGTGTGTGTGCTCGGCGGGGGTGTCTGTGGATGTGTGTGTGTTCCCGGCGGTGGTATCTGTCGTTGTGTGTGAATGCCCGGCGATGTTGTCTGTTATTGTGTGTGTGTGTGTGTTTGTGATCGGCGGTGGTGTCTATTGTTGGGTGTTTGTGTCCGGCGGTGGTGTCTGTTGTTGTGTGTGTGTGCCTGGCGGTGGTGTCTGTTGTTGTGTGTGTTCTCTGCGGTGGTGTCTGTTGTTGTGTGTGTCTGCTTGGCGTTGGTGGCTCCTGTTTTGTGTGTGTGTGTGCCCGGCGGTGGTGTATGTCGTTGTGTGTGTGTGATCGGCAATGGTGTCTCGTTGTGAGTGTGTGCCCGGTGGTTGTGTCTGTTGCTGTGTGTGTGTGCCCAGCGGTGGTGTCTGTCGTTGTTAGTGTGTGCCCGATGGTTGTGTCTGTTGTGTGTGTGTGTGTGCCCGGAGTGGTGTCTGTTGTTGTGCGTTTGTGCCCGGCGATGGTGTCTGTCGTTGTGTGTGTGCTCGGCGTTGGTGTCTGTTGTTGTGTGTCTGTGCTTAGCGATGGTGTCTGTTGTTGTGTGTGTGTTCCCGTTAGTGATGTCTGTTGTTTTGTGGGTGTGCCCGGCGGTGGTGTCTGTTGTTGTGTTTGTGTGCCCGTTAGTGGTGTGTGTCGTTTTGTGGGTGTGCCCGGCGGTGGTGTCTGTTGTTGTATTTGTGTGCCCGTTAGTGGTGTCTGTCGTTTTGTGGGTGTGCCCGGCGGTGGTGTCTGTTGTTGTGTATGTGTGCCCAGCGGTGGTGTCTGTTGTTGTGTGGGTGTGCCCAGCGGTGGTGTCTGTTGTTGTGTGGGTGTGCCTGGCGGTGGTGTCTGTTGTTGTGTGTCTGTGCTTAGCGGTGGTTTCTGTTGTTGTGTGTGTGTGCCCGTTAGTGGTGTCTGTTGTTTTGTGGGTGTGCCCGGCGGTGGTGTCTGTTGTTGTGTGTGTTCTCTGCGGTGGTGTATGTCGTTGTGTGTGTGTGATCGGCAATGGTGTCTGTCGTTGTGAGTGTGTGCCCGGTGGTTGTGTCTGTCGTTGTGAGTGTGTGCCCGGTGGTTGTGTCTGTTGCTGTGTGTGTGTGCCCGGCGGTGGTGTCTGTCGTTGTTAGTGTGTGCCCGATGGTTGTGTCTGTTGTTGTGTGTGTGTGCCCGGCGGTGATGTCTGTTGTTGTGCGATTGTGCCCGGCGGTGGTGTCTGTCGTTGTGAGTGTGTGCCCGGTGGTTGTGTCTGTTGTTGTGTGTGTGCCCGGCGGTGGTGTCTGTTGTTGTGCGTTTGTGCCCGGCGGTGGTGTCTGTCGTTGTGTGTGTGCTCGGCGTTGGTGTCTGTTGTTGTGTGTCTGTGCTTAGCGGTGGTGTCTGTTGTTGTGTGTGTGTGCCCGTTAGTGGTGTCTGTTGTTTTGTGGGTGTGCCCGGCGGTGGTGTCTGTTGTTGTGTTTGTGTGCCCGTTAGTGGTGTCTGTCGTTTTGTGGGTGTGCCCGGCGGTGGTGTCTGTTGTTGTATTTGTGTGCCCGTTAGTGGTGTCTGTCGTTTTATGGGTGTGGCCGGCGGTGGTGTCTGTTGTTGTGTTTGTGTGCCCGTTAGTGGTGTCTGTCGTTTTGTGGGTGTGCCCGGCGGTGGTGTCTGTTGTGTGTGTGTGCCCAGCGGTGGTGTCTGTTGTTGTGTGTGTGTGTGCCCAGCGGTGGTGTCTGTTGTTGTGTGTGTGTGCCCGGCGGTGGTGTCTGTTGTTGTGTGTGTGATCCCGGGGGTGGTGTCTGTTGTTGTGCGTTTGTGCCCGGCGGTGGTGTCTGTCGTTGTGTGTGTGCTCGGCGTTGGTGTCTGTTGTTGTGTGTCTGTGCTTAGCGGTGGTGTCTGTTGTTGTGTTTGTGTGCCCGTTAGTGGTGTCTGTTGTGTTGTGGGTGTGCCCGGCGGTGGTGTCTGTTGTTGTGTGTGTTCTCTGCGGTGGTGTATGTCGTTGTGTGTGTGTGATCGGCAATGGTGTCTGTCGTTGTGAGTGTGTGCCCGGTGGTTGTGTCTGTTGTTGTGTGTGTGTGCCCGGCGGTGGTGTCTGTCGTTGTTAGTGTGTGCCCGATGGTTGTGTCTGTTGTTGTGTGTGTGTGCCCGGCGGTGATGTCTGTTGTTGTGCGTTTGTGCCCGGCGGTGGTGTCTGTCGTTGTGAGTGTGTGCCCGGTGGTTGAGTCTGTTGTTGTGTGTGTGTGCCCGGCGGTGGTGTCTGTTGTTGTGCGTTTGTGCCCGGCGGTGGTGTCTGTCGTTGTGTGTGTGCTCGGCGTTGGTGTCTGTTGTTGTGTGTCTGTGCTTAGCGGTGGTGTCTGTTGTTGTGTGTGTGTGCCCGTTAGTGGTGTCTGTTGTTTTGTGGGTGTGCCCGGCGGTGGTGTCTGTTGTGTTTGTGTGCCCGTTAGTGGTGTCTGTCGTTTTGTGGGTGTGCCGGCGGTGGTGTATGTTGTTGTATTTGTGTGCCCGTTAGTGGTGTCTGTCGTTTTGTGGGTATGCCCGGCGGTGGTGTCTGTTGTTGTGTTTGTGTGCCCGTTAGTGGTGTCTGTCGTTTTGTGTGTGTGCCCGGCGGTGGTGTCTGTTGTGTGTGTGTGCCCAGCGGTGGTGTCTGTTGTTGTGTGTGTGTGCCCGGCGGTGGTGTCTGTTGTTGTGTGTGTGCTCGGCGGTGGTGTCTGTTTTTTTTTGTGTGTGTGCCCGGCGGTGGTGTCTGCTGTTGTGTGTGTGTGCCCGGCGGTGGTGTCTGTTGTTGTGTGTGTGTGCCCAGCGGTGGTGTCTGTTGCTGTGTGTGTGTGCCCGGCGGTGGTGTCTGTTGTTGTGTGTGTGATCCCGGGGGTGGTGTCTGTTGTTGTGTGTGTGTGCCCGTCGGTGGTGTCTGTTGTTGTGTGTGTGTGCCCGGCGGTGGTGTCTGTTGTTCTGTGTGTGTTCCCGGCGGTGGTGTCTGTTGTTCTGTGTGTATACCAGGCGGTGGTGTCTGTTGTTCTGTGTGTGTTCCCGGCGGTGGTGTCTGTTGTTCTGTGTGTGTCCTCGGCGGTGGTGTCTGTTGTTGTGTGTGCCCGGCGGTGGTGTGTGTTGTGTGTGTGTGCTCGACGGTGGTGTCTGTTGTGTAAGTGTGTGCCCAGCGGTGGTGTCTGTCATGTGTGTGTGTGCTCGCCGGTGGTGTCTGTTGTTCTGTGTGTGTACCCGGCGGTGTTTTTTGTTTTTGTGTGTGTGCCAGGCGGTGGTGTCTGTTGTTGTGTGTGTGTGCTCGGCGGTTGTGTGTCGTTATGTGTATCCGCCTGGTGATGGTGTCTGTCGTTGTGTGTGTGGCCTGCGCTGGTGTCTGTCGTTGTGTGTGTGTGGCCTGCGCTGGTGTCTGTCGTTGTGTGTGTGTGGCCTGCGCTGGTGTCTGTCGTTGTGTGTGTGTGGCCTGCGCTGGTGTCTGTCATTGTGTGTGTGTGCTCGACGGTGATGTCTGTGTTGGTGTGTGAGTGCCCGGCTGTGGTGTCTGTTGTTGTGTGTGTGTGCTCGACGGTGGTGTCTGTCGTTGTGTGTGTGTTCCCAGGCGGTGGTGTCTGTTGTTGTGTGTGTGTGCCCGGCGGTGGCGTCTTTCGTTGTGTGTGTGTGCTCGACGGTGGTGTCTGACGTTGTGTGTGTGTTCCCAGGCGGTGGTGTCTGTTGTTGTGTGTGAGTGCCCGGCTGTGGTGTCTGTTGTTGTGTGTGTGTGCTCGACGGTGGTGTCTGTCGTTGTGTGTGTGTTCCCCGTGGTGGTGTCTGTCGTTGTGTGTGAGTGCCCAGCTGTGGTGTTTGTCGTTGTGTGTGTGTGCCCGGTGGTGTTATCTTTTGTTGTGAGTGTGTGCTATTCTGTGGTGTCTGTGGTTGTGTGTGAATCTTCACGGTGGTGGCGTCTGTTTTTGTGTGTGTGTGTGTGCTCGGCGGGGGTGTCTGTGGATGTGTGTGTGTTCCCGGCGGTGGTATCTGTCGTTGTGTGTGAATGCCCGGCGATGTTGTCTGTTATTGTGTGTGTGTGTGTGTTTGTGATCGGCGGTGGTGTCTATTGTTGGGTGTTTGTGTCCGGCGGTGGTGTCTGTTGTTGTGTGTGTGTGCCCGGCGGTGGTGTCTGTTGTTGTGTGTGTTCTCTGCGGTGGTGTCTGTTGTTGTGTGTGTCTGCCTGGCGTTGGTGGCTCCTGTTTTGTGTGTGTGTGTGCCCGGCGGTGGTGTATGTCGTTGTGTGTGTGTGATCGGCAATGGTGTCTCGTTGTGAGTGTGTGCCCGGTGGTTGTGTCTGTTGCTGTGTGTGTGTGCCCAGCGGTGGTGTCTGTCGTTGTTAGTGTGTGCCCCATGGTTGTGTCTGTTGTTGTGTGTGTGTGTTCGGCGGTGATGTCTGTTGTTGTGCGTTTGTGCCTGGCGGTGGTGTCTGTCGTTGTGAGTGTGTGCCCGGTGGTTGTGTCTGTTGTGTGTGTGTGTGTGCCCGGAGTGGTGTCTGTTGTTGTGCGTTTGTGCCCGGCGGTGGTGTCTGTCGTTGTGTGTGTGCTCGGCGTTGGTGTCTGTTGTTGTGTGTCTGTGCTTAGCGATGGTGTCTGTTGTTATGTGTGTGTGCCCGTTAGTGATGTCTGTTGTTTTGTGGGTGTGCCCGGCGGTGGTGTCTGTTGTTGTGTTTGTGTGCCCGTTAGTGGTGTGTGTCGTTTTGTGGGTGTGCCCGTCGGTGGTGTCTGTTGTTGTATTTGTGTGCCCGTTAGTGGTGTCTGTCGTTTTGTGGGTGTGCCCGGCGGTGGTGTCTGTTGTTGTGTATGTGTGCCCAGCGGTGGTGTCTGTTGTTGTGTGGGTGTGCCCAGCGGTGGTGTCTGTTGTTGTGTGGGTGTGCCTGGCGGTGGTGTCTGTTGTTGTGTGTCTGTGCTTAGCGGTGGTTTCTGTTGTTGTGTGTGTGTGCCCGTTAGTGGTGTCTGTTGTTTTGTGGGTGTGCCCGGCGGTGGTGTCTGTTGTTGTGTGTGTTCTCTGCGGTGGTGTATGTCGTTGTGTGTGTGTGATCGGCAATGGTGTCTGTCGTTGTGAGTGTGTGCCCGGTGGTTGTGTCTGTCGTTGTGAGTGTGTGCCCGGTGGTTGTGTCTGTTGCTGTGTGTGTGTGCCCGGCGGTGGTGTCTGTCGTTGTTAGTTTGTGCCCGATGGTTGTGTCTGTTGTTGTGTGTGTGTGCCCGGCGGTGATGTCTGTTGTTGTGCGATTGTGCCCGGCGGTGGTGTCTGTCGTTGTGAGTGTGTGCCCGGTGGTTGTGTCTGTTGTTGTGTGTGTGTGCCCGGCGGTGGTGTCTGTTGTTGTGCGTTTGTGCCCGGCGGTGGTGTCTCTCGTTGTGTGTGTGCTCGGCGTTGGTGTCTGTTGTTGTGTGTCTGTGCTTAGCGGTGGTGTCTGTTGTTGTGTGTGTGTGCCCGTTGGTTGTGTCTGTTGTTGTGTGTGTGTGCCCGGCGGTGGTGTCTGTTGTTGTGTGTGTGTGCCCGTTAGTGGTGTCTGTCGTTTTGTGGGTGTGCCCGGCGGTGGTGTCTGTTGTTGTATTTGTGTGCCCGTTAGTGGTGTCTG
The DNA here is from genome assembly GCF_024679095.1 of Eriocheir sinensis. Taxonomy (NCBI): domain Eukaryota; kingdom Metazoa; phylum Arthropoda; class Malacostraca; order Decapoda; family Varunidae; genus Eriocheir; species Eriocheir sinensis. Next base: position 73,501 of record NW_026112162.1, read on the forward strand.
TCGTTTTATGGGTGTGGCCGGCGGTGGTGTCTGTTGTTGTGTTTGTGTGCCCGTTAGTGGTGTCTGTCGTTTTATGGGTGTGCCCGGCGGTGGTGTCTGTTGTGTGTGTGTGCCCAGCGGTGGTGTCTGTTGTTGTGTGTGTGTGCCCGGCGGTGGTGTCTGTTGTTGTCTGTGTGTGCTCGGCGGTGGTGTCTGTTTTTTTTTGTGTGTGTGCCCGGCAGTGGTGTCTGTTGTTGTGTGTGTGTGCCCGGCGGTGGTGTCTGTTGTTGTGTGTGTGTGCCCAGCGGTGGTGTCTGTTGTTGTGTGTGTGTGCCCGGCGGTGGTGTCTGTTGTTGTGTGTGTGATCCCGGGGGTGGTGTCTGTTGTTGTGCGTTTGTGCCCGGCGGTGGTGTCTGTCGTTGTGTGTGTGCTCGGCGTTGGTGTCTGTTGTTGTGTGTCTGTGCTTAGCGGTGGTGTCTGTTGTTGTGTTTGTGTGCCCGTTAGTGGTGTCTGTTGTGTTGTGGGTGTGCCCGGCGGTGGTGTCTGTTGTTGTGTGTTCTCTGCGGTGGTGTATGTCGTTGTGTGTGTGTGATCGGCAATGGTGTCTGTCGTTGTGAGTGTGTGCCCGGTGGTTGTGTCTGTTGTTGTGTGTGTGTGCCCGGCGGTGGTGTCTGTCGTTGTTAGTGTGTGCCCGATGGTTGTGTCTGTTGTTGTGTGTGTGTGCCCGGCGGTGGTGTCTGTTGTTGTGCGTTTGTGCCCGGCGGTGGTGTCTGTCGTTGTGAGTGTGTGCCCGGTGGTTGTGTCTGTTGTTGTGTGTGTGTGCCCGGCGGTGGTGTCTGTTGCTGTGCGTTTGTGCCCGGCGGTGGTGTCTGTCGTTGTGTGTGTGCTCGGCGTTGGTGTCTGTTGTTGTGTGTCTGTGCTTAGCGGTGGTGTCTGTTGTTGTGTGTGTGTGCCCGTTAGTGGTGTCTGTTGTTTTGTGGGTGTGCCCGGCGGTGGTGTCTGTTGTTGTGTTTGTGTGCCCGTTAGTGGTGTCTGTCGTTTTGTGGGTGTGCCGGCGGTGGTGTCTGTTGTTGTATTTGTGTGCCCGTTAGTGGTGTCTGTCGTTTTGTGGGTATGCCCGGCGGTGGTGTCTGTTGTTGTGTTTGTGTGCCCGTTAGTGGTGTCTGTCGTTTTGTGGGTGTGCCCGGCGGTGGTGTCTGTTGTGTGTGTGTGCCCAGCGGTGGTGTCTGTTGTTGTGTGTGTGTGCCCGGCGGTGGTGTCTGTTGTTGTGTGTGTGTGCCCGGCGGTGGTGTCTGTTGTTGAGTGTTTGTGTACCCGGCGGTGGTGTTTGTTGTTGTGTGTGTGTGCCCGGCGGTGGTGTCTGTCGTTGTTTGTGTGCTATAATAGCTATAATAAATCTAATATCTGCACTAATCTGAACCAGTAGGAAGGTGAAGATGTAGGAAGGTAGGACTCTCTGGGTGTCATGTGCTGCAGAGAGGCTTGGAGGTGTTATAACTATGACAGGTAAATATTGGACTGCACTAATCTGACCCTATAAGAAGGTGGCACTCTCTAGCGCAGTGCTTGGGTATCAGAAGGTGTCATCTGCTGCAGAGAGGCTTGGAGGTGTTATAACTATGCCAGTAAGAGGCTGGACTGCACAAATCTGACCCTGTAGGAAGATGAAGGTGGAGGAAGGTGGCACTCTCAAGCTCAATGCTCGGGAATCGGAAGGTGTCATGTGCTGCAGAGTGGCTTGAAGGTGCTTTACCTATGCTCATGAATACTGGCCTGCCCTAATCTGACACTTTAAGAAGACGGCATTCCCTGATTCAGTGCCATAAGAACATAAGAACATAAGAACGCAGGAATCTGCAAGAGGCCGGTAGGCCTGTACGAGGCAGCTCCTTTGACCCTAAGCTCCCGTGTATCTAACCCCACCTAATATCGCTGTCCATGAATTTATCTAGTCTATTTTTGAATGTGACAATTGTATTGGCACTCACCACATGACTGCTAAGCCTATTCCACTCATCCACCACCCTGTTAGTAAACCAATTTTTGCCTATGTCCCTGTTGAATCTGAATTTATCCAGTTTAAACCCGTTACTTCGTGTCCTACCCGGTTCTCTTACCAACAAAACCTTATGAATGTCTCCCTTATTAAAGCCCTTCATCCATTTATAAACCTCGATCATGTCTCCACGCACCCTTCGCCTTTCTAGAGAATGCAAGTTTAACTGTTTGAGTCTTTCCTCGTATGGCAAGTTTCTCAACCCCTGAATCATCTTAGTCATCCTCCTCTGCACCGATTCTAACATTTTGATATCCATTCTATAGTAGGGTGACCAGAACTGAACCGCATAGTCAAGATGAGGTCTAACTAATGTTAAATATAGTTTGAGGAAGACTTCGGGGCTTCTGTTGCTTACGCTCCTTGAAATAAATCCCAGTACCCTATTAGCTCGATTTCTAGCTTGAATGCATTGTGCCCTTGGACGGAGATCAGAGCTCACTAAGACCCCTAAATCCCTCTCGCACCCAGACCTACTTATGAGAGTGTCATTTAAGCAATAGTTATGTGAGGGGTTGTTCCTACCTACTGTCAGAATACTGCACTTCCCTACATTGAACTCCATCTGCCATTTATCCGCCCAGTCATATAATCTGTTGAGTTCACCTTGGAGAATACTAGCGTCCTGATCCGACTCAATTACTCTACCGATCTTGGTATCATCTGCAAATTTACTAACATCACTACTAATTCCTGTGTCTAAGTCATTGATATAAATAATAAACAAAAGTGGACCTAATACCGAACCTTGTGGGACCCCACTCGTAACACATCCCCAGTCAGATCTTTTACCATTGATTTGCACTCTTTGCTTCCTATTGCTAAGCCACGCCTTGACCCAGTTCAAAACTTTACCCTCTACTCCGTGAGCCTGTAATTTAAGCAACAGTCGTTGGTGAGGAAATTTGTCAAACGCTTTACTAAAATCAAGATAGAGTACATCATAATTTTCATCTCTGTCAACCGCCTCAAATACTTTATTGTAGAAGGACAAGAGATTGGTGAGGCATGACCTACCTTTTGTGAACCCATGCTGCGAGTCGTGAATTAAGCTATGTTTCTCTAAATGCTCCCGAATGTTCTTGGCTATTATGGACTCCAGCATCTTCCCTATAACCGATGTTAAGCTAATTGGGCGATAGTTTGAAGTAACTGACCTGTCCCCCTTTTTAAAAATCGGCGTCACATTAGCTACTTTCCATCGGCTCGGCACATAGCCAGTATTTACCGACATCTTAAAGATGTCGGTTAGTGGGTCACTGATTATATCACCGAACTCCTTTAATACCCTCGGAAATATCCCGTCAGGACCTGGCGACTTGTTCTTCTTAAGCTTATCTATCACATCCTGAACTACTTGCCTGGTAATGATTATATCCCTCAATTTATCGCCATCCCCGCCCTCGTACACCTGAACTCTTTCCGGTATAGTCGTTCGATCCTCCTGTGTGAATACTGAAAGGAAGTAGTCGTTCAACAATGTGCTCATATTTTCGTAATTTTCTACTAGCTCCCCTGTGTTTCTTTTCAGCGGTCCAATTTTCTCCAGTGTTTTTGTTCTATACATCTGAAAGAAGCCTTTAGGACTACTTTTCGCCTCATTTGCTACTTTGATCTCATAGTTCTTTTTTGCTATCCTGGTGTTTTTCTTAACTAATCTAGATAGTTCGACGTACCGGCCCCAGATATGTGTTTCCCCATTCTTTATTTTCTGATAAATTCCCTTCTTTAACCCAATCTCGTGTTTTAGTCCACGAGTCATCCACTTAGGATCATTGTTTTCTTTTCTAAGTGTTCGCTGTGGTATATGCTGTTCTTGCCCCTCTACTATTACTCTAACTAAATTATTGTAAGACATTTCTACCTGGTTCTCCTGGCTCTCCAATCCGCAGTTCTGGCCCTCATGAATCCCTAAATTATCCCAGTTTACCCCTTCAAGATGTCTTCGAAGCCCCTCGTAGTTTGCTCTTCTAAAATCTGGCACTAACACTGGGTTTGGTTCGCGGGTTACCGCCCAGTCTAAGCTAAAACGAACCGTTCTGTGATCACTATTTCCTAACTCTCCGCCCACCTCCAACTCACGTAGCAAGTTCCCATTATTGGTTAGGACTAAGTCTAATATGTTATCTCCTCTGGTAGGCTCAGTAACTACCTGCTTAAGGAAATTATCTTGTGAAAGATACCCAAGAAAGACATTTGATTAGTGAAATATCAGCATTCAAATGTACGTTGTGAGGGAGAGATTTTGCGACGGAGAGAGAGAGCCGCCCCGACACACCCCGCGGCTCGAGGCTTTACTCGGCGTGTTTCGAGGTGTCTTAGAAGCTTTGAAGAACTTGCTCGCCTTAAAGATTCCTCCGGCAGTTGAAATATTAGTCTATACCTTTTTTGTGTGATTAGGCTTTATATGGTAGTGGCGCTGCTGGTAGAAGAAATAGTAGTAGTAGTAGTAGTAGTAGCAGTAGTAGTAATATTAGTAGTAGCAGTAGTAGTTGTAGTAGAAATAGTAGTGGCAATATCATCCTCATTATAATTTTTTTAATTATATTCATTAATGTTCCTTTTCTTTCAAAATATTACATTATTCCCCTTTCCCTCTCGTCCTTTGCATCTGCTTGGCTTTTGTGTCTCCTTTTTCTTCTTCCTCCAGCTGTTTTTTTCTTTCACTTTGATCATTACTTATTTTCCTTTTCAAGTCTTTCTGCTTTTTGTGTGTCTTCGAATGCTCGCCCGCACACCCAAACGCGGGGAGAGAGAGAGAGAGAGAGAGAGAGAGAGAGAGAGAGAGAGAGAGAGAGAGAGAGAGAGAGAGAGAGAGAGAGAGAGAGAGAGAGAGAGAGAGAGAGAGAGAGAGAGAGAGAGAGAGAGAGAGAGAGAGAGAGAGAGAGAGAGAGAGAGAGAGAGAGAGAGAGAGAGAGAGAGAGAGAGAGAGAGAGAGAGAGAGAGAGTGTTAAACGTTACATCGATATCATTTTCTTTTTTACAGCAAAGGAAGCAGCTCAAGGGCAAAACAAGTAATAATGAGACAAAAAATCCCGCTAAACACCCTTTGATGAGTGACAGGCGGTGTAACATGACGACGCCTATTACAGCCTCGCTACCAGTGCCTGTTTATGTTTTAGCGAGGTCTACCCCAAAGTTGCTCCTACGAGTGCCGTAATCATCCACATTTGGCACCTAAGCCTGTTTTTGCCAGTTATATCTGCGTCTCAAACATCCTCTCCTAAATTACCATAAAGGAAACCAAAAAAAAAAGCTCGCTACTCACTGCTCCTGTTAAGAATCAGAAGAGGTTTGCGAAAGAGCAGTTAGTTACGTGAGAAGAGGTGTCCTGATACCTTCCTCTTGAATGAGTTCAAGCCGTAGGCAGGAGGAAATACAGATGAAGGAAGATCGTAACAGAAATTACCAGCGTGAGGGATAAAAGAGTGAAGATGCTCGTTAACTCTTGCATAAGGGCTTTGGACAGTATAGGGATGAGCATGAGTAGAAAGTCGTGTGCGGCGGGGCCGCATAAAGGGGGAAGGCATGCAGTTAGCAAGTTCAGAAGAGCAGTCAGCGTGAAAATATCGATAGAAGATAGAAAGGGAGGCATCATGGCGGCGGAATTTGAGAGGTAGAAGGCTATCAGTAAGAGGAGGAGAGATGATGAGACGCAGAGCCTCAGACTCCACTGTGTCCAAAAGAGCTGTATGATTGGAGCCCCCCACACGTGAGATGCATACTCCATGCGAGGGTGGGAAGGTAATGGTGGGCTTAGCGACGGAACATGTACAGCGAGACCCAACTAAATGAAGGCGAAGATGATAAAGAGATGGAGAGGTAATATGATGAATGATAAGCAAGACGGAAAGGTAATGGCGGGTGCAGCGACAAAACATGTACTGGTACTGGACGTGATTTAATGAAGGCGGGAGTAGATGATAAAGTTTAATAAGATGGGAAGATGGTAATAGATGCGGCAACATGATAATAACTGCAGGAAGTGACTCGGAGAAGGAGGAGCAGATGGTAATGGCTGATAAGATGGATAAATAACAGTAGACGCGTCAACATAGCATGTACTGCAGGGTGTGACTCAGAGGAAAGGGAGTAGCTGATAACGCTGAATAGGATAGAAAGATAATAAAAGGGGCGGGGAATGTAACTAAAAGATGGTAAAGTAAGTAATTGATGAAAGTTAGTAAGATGGAAGCATAATAGTCGATGCCGCGACAGAACGCGACTTAGTGTTTTCTTCTTACAATAAGGTAAAGAAAATTAAACAAAAATAAAAGTCTTGACATAGAAATATCACGGTCGTCACTCTGTTGCCTCGCCTCGTCCAGACTGGCGGGACAGCTCGGCAAGGAGTCACTGGGCGGCGCCTGTAGCGGGGACGTTAGGCGGCCGATTAGTGTTGAGGTTTAGGGGCCACGGCGCCGCGGGCCGAGGCGTTACCTGCCGGTTTTGATTCACCGGACTCAATTACCTGGCATTCCTTACCTGCCCAACGTGTCTCATTTACCTTTTTTATTTATCTTATATTTCGAACTGTCCTACCTGTCATTCACCTGTCATATTACCTTTCCTTTACCTGACTTTTCTTAACTGCCCAACGTGTCTTGCCTCATTCACCCGCCTTATTTACCTTTTCCAACGTGCCTCTCTTCCCTATGCTTACCTGTCTCATTAACCTGCCTCATCACCTGTCCTTTTCTAACTATCTTATCTGCCTGTCTCCCCTCTCTTGTCCCACCTGCCCGATTACTTACCCTACGTAGCTGCCCTGCCTGTCTCCTTCACCAATCTTATTACCTGCTCTTTTCTAATTACCTTACCTGTTTTCACATGTATAATTTACCTGGTCTAGTGCCTCAGCTACGTGGAAGGGTTGAAAACTTGCCTGCCTAACATGTTCTTATTACCGGTTTTCTTTCTGTTCAACCTCGATCGACCTTGTGTTCTAATTACCAGTCAGAGCCGAAAGTCAAGCCTTCCTAACGTAACTAAACTTAAAAATGCGAACTTAACTTGTGTTCGGTAGAAGTAGGAAGTCATCAGCAGGAATATATTATAAACAAATACATCATGGCCTCATCATTTTTTTTTATATCAAAGGATGCGGCTAAAGGGTAACAAAAAGAGTACAAAAAGAAGCCCGCTGCTCGCCACTCCCACAAATGTAAAAAGTAAAGAGTAGCCAAAAGAGAGGTCAATTTCGGGTGGAGAGGTGTCTTGTACACTCTTTTTGAAGGAGGTCAAGTCATAGGCAGGAGGAAATACAGACGAAGGAAGACTGTTCCAGAGTTTACCAGTGAAGGAGTTGAAAGAATGGAGATGCTGGTTAACTCTTGCATAAGGGGTTTGAACAGTATAGGGATGAGCATGAGTAAAAAGTTGTATGCAACGGGGCAGCGGGAGGGGGGGAGGCATGCAGTTAGCAAGTTCAGAAGAGCAGTCAGCATGAAAATATCGATAGAAGATAGAAAGAGAAGCAACATGGCGGCAGAATTTAAGAGGTAGAAGGCTGTCAGTAAGAGGAGGAGAACTGATGAGACGAAGAGCCTTTGACTCCACCCTGTCCAGAACAGCTGTGTGAGTGGAGCCCCCCTACACGTGAGATGCATACTCCATACGAGGGCGGACAAGGCCCCTGTATAAGGGTAGCAACTGTGCGGAGGAGAGAAGAACTGGCGGAGGCGATACAGAACGCCCAAACTCGAGGAAGCTGATTTAGCAAGAGGAGATGTGAACTTTCCAGTTGAGATTTTGAGCTAAGGATAGACCAAGGATTTTTTTTTTTTTTTACAACTAAGGAGACAGTTTAAGGACGTAAAGAAAAAAAGAAAAAAAGCCCGCTACTCACTGCTCCTGAATAGAGGTCAGAGGAGTGTCCAAAGGAGAGGTCAATTTCGGGAGGAGAGGTGTCCTGATACCCTCCTCTTGAAAAAGTTCAAGTCGTAGGCAGGAGGAAATACAGATGAAGGAAGATTGTTCCAGAGTTTACGAGCGTGAGGGATGAAAGAGTGAAGATGCTGGTTGATTCTTGCATAAGGAGTTTGGACAGTATAGGGATGAGCATGAGTAGAAAGTCGTGTGCAGCGGGGCCGCGGGAGGGTGGGAGGCATGCAGTTAGCAAGTTCAGAAGAGCAGTCAGCATGGAAATATCGATAGAAGATAGAAAGAGAGGCAACATGGCTGCGGAATTTAAGAAGTAGAAGACCATCAGTATGAGGAGGAGAGTTGATGAGACGAAGAACCTTTGACTCCACTCTGCCAAGGAGAACTTTGTGAGTGGACCCCCCCAACACACATGAGATGCATACTCCATACGAGGGCGGACAAGGCTCCTGTAAATGGATAGCAACTGTGCTGGGGAGAAGAACTGGCGGAGACGGTACAGAACGCCCAGCCTCGAGGAAGCTGATTTAGTAAGAGATGAGATATGAAGTTTCCAGTTGAGATTTTGAGTAAAGGATAGACCGAGAATGTTTAGTGTTGAAGAAGGTGATAGCTGAGTGTTGTCTAAGAATAGTGGATAGTTGTTTGGAAGATTGTGTCGAGTGGATAGGTGGATAGACTGTGTTTTTGAGGCGTTGAAGGACATCAGGTTCCTCTTGCCCCAATCGTAAATAATAGTAAGGTCTGAGGCTAAGCGTTCTGTTGCCTCCAGCCTTGAATCGTTAAGTTCCTGTGGAGTGGGTCTTCTATTAAAAGAAGTTGAGTAATGCAGAGTGGAGTTATCGGCGTAAGAATGGATAGGACATTCCGTTTTCGAAAGAAGATCATCAATGAACAACAGAAAGAGAGTGGGAGATAGGACAGAACCCTGTGGGACACCACTGTTAATAGGTTTAGGGAAAGAACAGTGACCGTCCACCATAGCAGAAATAGAACGGTCAGAAAGGAAACTGGAGATAAAGATAAAGAGAGAAAAAATAGAAACCGTAGGAGGGTAGTTTGGAAATCAAAGATCTGTGCCAGACCCTATCAACAGCTTTTGATCTGTCCAGCGCAATGGCAAAGGTTTCACCGAAACGGCTAAGAGAAGATGACCAAGAGTCAGTTAGGAAGGCAAGGAGATCATCAGTAGAACGCCCCTTGCGGAACCCATACTGGCGATCAGATAGAAGGTTAGAAGTGGAAAGGTGCTTTTGAGTCTTCTGGTTAAGGATTGATTCAAAAGCTTTAGATATACATAAAAGTAAAGCTATAGGGCGGAAGTTTGAGGGATTGGAGCGGTCACCCTTCTTAGACATAGGTTGTACAAAGGCATACTTCCAGCAGGAAGGAAAGATAGATGTTGATAGGCAGAGACGAAAGAGTTTGACCAGGCAGGGTGTCAGCACAGAAGTACAGTTTTTAAGGACAATAGGAGGCACTCCATCAGGTCCATAAGCCTTCTGAGAGTTGAGGCCAGAGAGGGCATAGAAAACATCATTAGGAAGAATCAGAATAACAGGCATAAAGGAGTCAGAGGGGGATGAGTAGGAGGAATATGCCCAAAATCGTCCAAGGTGGAGTTCTTACAGAAAGTTTGAGCGAAGAGTTCAGCCTTAGAGACAGATGAGACGGCAGTGCTGCCGTCAGGGTTAAGGAGAGGAAGGAAAGAGGAAGAAGTGAAATTGGAGATGTTTTTGGCTAGATGCCAGAAGTCACGGGAATAATTAGAAGAAGAAAGGTGTTAACATTTTCTATTTATAAAAGAAGTTTTGGTAAGTCGGAGAATAGATTTGGCCCGATTCCGGGCTGATATGTACAGATCAAAGTTAGTGGGAGTTCGAAGGCTCTGGAACCTTTTGTGAGCTGCCTCTCTATCTTTAATAGCACGAGAACAAGCATGATTAAACCAAGGCTTTTTAGCATGAGGAGTAGAGAAAGTACGTGGAATGTGATGAGCTGGGCACACACAGAAGGGTCTCTCTCCTGGAAGAAGTAATCATTCCACGGGAAATTGGAAAAGTACATCCTCAGGTCGTCCCACCGAGCTGAAGCAAAATGCCAGAAGCATCGCCTCCTCGGTGGGTCCAGAGGATGTACAGGAACGATAGGACAGGATACATAAATAAGTTTATGATCGGAGGAGCCCAACGGAGAGAACAGTTTGACAGAGTAAGCAGAAGGATTAGAGGTAAGGAAGAGGTCCAGAATTTTGGGCGTGTCTCCAAGACGTTCGGGAATACGAGTAGGGTGCTGAACCAACTGCTCCAGGTCGTTCAGGAGAGCAAAGTTGTAGGCTTGTTCACCAGGCTGGTCAGTGAAAAAGGATAAAAGCTAAAGCTGGTGGTGAACATTGAAATCTCCCAAGATGGAGATTTCAGCGAAGGGAGAGTGGGTCAAGATGCGCTCCACTTTAGAGTTCAAATAGTCAAAGAGTTTTACATAGTTAGTAGAGTTAGGTGAGAGATAAACAGCACAAATGTATTTAGTAATAGAATGACAATGAAGTCTTAGCCATATGGTGGAAAATTCAGAAGAGTCAAGGTCGTGGGCACGAGAGCAAGTGATGTCGTTGCGCACATAGGCGCAACATCCAGCTTTGGATTGCAATTTAGGATAAAGATAGTAGGAGGGAACAGAGTAGAGGTTGCTGTCAGTAGCCTCAGAAACCTGTGTTTCGGTGAGGAAAAGAAGATGAGGTTTAGAGGAGGAGAGATGGTGTTCCACTGAATGAAAATTAGAACGGAGACCGCGAAGGGAGTCCTCCCTGGAGAAATTTATGGGTCCCCTCCCAGGCGGGGACTCCGAGGCAGTTATTTATATATATATATATATATATATATATATATATATATATATATATATAGAGAGAGAGAGAGAGAGAGAGAGAGAGAGAGAGAGAGAGAGAGAGAGAGAGAGAGAGAGAGAGAGAGAGAGAGAGAGAGAGAGAGAGAGAGAGAGAGAGAGAGAGACTTGGTGGTCTGTCCTTAAACCTAAGTGATTTTACATTAATCAGAAGACTCCAAAACGTTGCATTTCTACTCTAGTTGATATTAAGTTGAAGGAAGTGACGGTCGAGCTTGTTTTTGAAGGAGTCAATCATGTTACACTGGACCACTGATAGTGGAAGCTTATTCCATTCTCGCACTACAACGGTGGTGAAGAAAAATTTGGTGCAGTCTGAATTTACTTGTCTACATCTGAGTTTTACGCCATTGTTCCTCGTGCGCAGAGTGTCATCGATCATAAACAATGTTGATCTGTCTACATTCGTGAAACCATTAAGTATTTTAAAACATTCGATCAGTTTTCCTCGGAGGCGACGTTTCTCAAGAGAGAACATGTTAAGGGTAGAAAGCCTTTCTTCGTAGGATTTGTTGCGCAAGGAAGGGAGCATTTTCGTTGCCCGACGCTGAACACCTTCTAATTTAGCAATATCCTTTGCATGGTGGGGGACCAAAACTGTACCGCATATTCCAAGTGGGGTCTGACTAAACTGTTGTAGAGCGGGAGTATTACATCTTTATTCTTGAATACAAAGTTTCTTTTAATGAAGCCCAACATTCTGTTCGCTTTATTTGCTGCATCGATGCATTGCTGTGAGAATTTGAGGTTTGACGCGATTTTGACCCCCAAGTCTTTGACGCATTGAACGCTTTTGAGTTTAACGCCGTGCATTTCGTATTCGAACTTCTTATTCCTCGTTCCAACTTGAAGGACCTGGCACTTTTCTACGTTAAAGGGCATCTCCCATCTATCCGACCAAGCTGAAATTTTGTGCAAATCCTCTTGGAGGCTTTGCCTGTCTTCGTCAGTGAGAACCGAGTTACCAATCTTTGTGTCGTCTGCAAATTTACTAATGCAGTTATTGAGTCCAACATCCACGTCGTTGATGTAAATAATGAAGAGCACTGGGCCAAGGACCGAGCCCTGAGGGACGCCACTAGTGACAGGCGCCCACTCTGAGTTAAATCCGTCAATCACTACTCTTTGTTGTCTGTTGCTCAACCAATTCGCGATCCATTGGTTTACTTGACCGTCAATACCTATTTGCTTTAATTTGTAAAGTAATTTATGATGCGGGACTTTATCAAACGCTTTCTGGAAATCAAGAGAGAGAGAGAGAGAGAGAGAGAGAGAGAGAGAGAGAGAGAGAGAGAGAGAGAGAGAGAGAGAGAGAGAGAGAGAGAGAGAGAGAGAGAGAGAGAGAGAGAGAGAGAGAGAGAGATACACATGGGATATATGAAATGGAATGTGAAAAACATAAACAATATATATTGTGATCTGTACACAAAATTACAATACAATGTGATGATACTGTTCTTGACAACAGGATTTCTTCATGTGTCTGTATTAAACCCCATTATTTTTTAAATTTCTTCCAAATAAGGCAACCCTACCAACTTGCCCCCTTTGAATTTGTCCATCTGTGACAGAAGTCTTTTGTTTACGGTCTGATATTTTTTCTTTGTATTGGGGGCACTCCTGCCGACAATGTTGTGTTCCGTCTTGATGGTTAGCTTGTGTTGTTCCTTTTGGTATTTTTCTGCAAGAACTGGCACTTCAGGGTGGTTGGGGATTGATTTAGCAAAGCCATACGAGCACACAAGGGCGGCTTCAAGTTGATCGTCGGACAACATATTTTCATTCAGAGTCGAAAGCATGAGCAGCAGATCTACTGGAAGTGCTGCACTGGGACCTGCAAATCAAGAGCTAGCACCATTGGCGGACAACTGTGCAAGATGCCCAACCCAGCCCATAACCACCACCCTAATCCTGGGCAAACGGTAGTGGAGGTTATACTGACAACCATGAAGGAGCGTGCAGCTACCACGGCAGAGCCTATTAGTCACATTGTGGACAGCTGTTTTTCCCAAATTCAAGTTGAATGGGCTCATCTCATACCAAGTGTAGACTCATTAAAAAGGACACTTCGACGACAACGACAGCTGGCAGGTGTAAGGGAACTAGGGCCCTTTAAAATGACAGTTTCTGGAGACACCTTCCTGCGATGTGAAGAGGACGGAATGCTGATCTTTGCCTCGGTTCCTGGCACAGTCGCAGCACTGGTTCGGTGACGGGACCTTCAAGGTGACTCCACAGGGCTTCACGCAACAATATAGTCTCCTCGCCCTTACGGGGTAAAGCGTAGCCTATCCAGATATTTTGTATATTTATCTTTGGGTTCATTCATACACACACTGGTAATATTTCTGTGGTGTCTGATTCACTTGTTTGAGTGAAATTCTATTGTGAAAAACTGTCACAAATTCGTGTCACTAGTAAAAATGAAACTAGTAATGAAAGTTTTGCCACCATGAAATATACACAAATAGATAAATATGAAAGCTCACGAAGTCACAATAAGTGACATCACCTGCTTTGCGCAGTAAAAGTATGCTATTTGTGGTATCTGACACCCGCAAAATGGCGTACAGGCTGGCTCGGGCCTGCGGGCTACAGCCTCAACGTTGCCAGATTGTCATACTCAGCCGATTATATTTCCCGGCTTCCTACCCCTAAACTGTCTTCTGGGCTCCAATAACGAAACTAATTTATAGTTATCGTTATAAGAGTTAGATCCTGATGTTTCTTGGCAATAGTTAGGCGTCAGAAACCGGTAAATACTGTGCTCTGAGTACGATGACCTGGCAACGGTGGCTAAACGTATTTTCATATTATTGTTCTCTTGTTTGTTAAATGTTCTATTCAAGAAAAAGAATACCCATAATTTTAGTTAGTTTTTGGTTATAAGGATACTTTACGAAATACAATTATAACACTACCTTCTACTAGTTAGGAAACGTACTGAATCCTGGATCGGCTACGGAATGTCAGGTGCGCCTATTCGGGGTGCCTCGCACCTGCTCTCCATCCGCCAAATAGGGCGGAGCAGCATTCCACGGGTTAAAGGTCCAATTACACTTCTGATCGCCTTCATATTGTTTATATAGCTGAAGAAGGATTTCGAACTAATTTTACATTTGGCTGCAATGTTTTCTTCATATCTACACTTAACCTGACATGCTAATCTTTTTACTCGCCGCCTGACTTCATGATAAAGTCTAATATTTTCGGGCGTGCTTTATTCTTTCTTTTGCTTATAAAACAATTTTCTCTCCCTAACCGAGTGTTTAATTTTGGTATTAAACCAAGGTAGGCTTTTATTAGTGTTACTTCGCTTTTCGCACAATGGGACAAATGTGTTCTGCTGAGTGAGTAAATGATTTTTAAAGTTTAGCCAGGCTTCCTGTACGTTGCCATCATCTGTTAGTTTTTGTCGGATTTCTACGAAATTAGCTCTTTTGAAATTGGGCACCTTCACTTTATTTTCAGTCACTGTTGTTTGAGCTCTAATGTCGACGCGCACTAATTTATGATCACAAGAACCGAGGTGTTTTCCTACCATGACATTACTGACTAGGATCTCTTGGGTGGCTATAACAAGGGCTAGCATGTTATTTTGTCGAGTTGGTTCAGTAACCATTTGGCTTGGGTAATTTTCTTCTAAAAATTCGATCATTCTATGTGACTCGCCTTCTGTACCCGACTGTGTCGCCCAGTCGATATGGGGGAGATTAAAGTCTAATATCAGCGAGTCGATAAGTGACTGCCTTAAAACGTTGTACATTTCAACATGTTCGAGTGATTGATCCGGAGGCCTGAAGGTGACAGATATATTTAAATTGATTTTTACAATGTTTACTCGCATGTACAAATGTTCAACGTTACTGTCTCTTGGTGTTCTGTCAGTGGGTTGCAAATAGCTTTTGACGTAAAGGGCGACGCCGCCACCTCTACGGTTAACGCGATCTTTGTTAAAGAGTCTGTTGCCATCTATGTTGTATTCTGAACTTAAATCAATATTTGTGGTATCGATGAATGTTTCGGTTATAGCAATTATGTCAAAATTTTCTGATGAAGCAAAACATCTCAATTAATCAAACTTGTTTCTTATGCTTCGCGCATTGAAACTTAAGTATTTTATATTATCTTGAGGTTTAGTAATAGAGGTGGTATTACTTGCGGGTTCAGTTTCGCGTTTGTTGTAATGCATGCCGTCTATTTGCACGGGCGAGGTGGAGGGACGTGGCCGAGAGCACTTTTTTGTTCGGGTGTCACGTACAGCGTCGTTAAAGAGCCTTCCGGATCTGGCTGCCCCAATGGGTGACAGGTGTATTCTCTCCCTATGGAAGAGCTCACCCTGCCCGTAGAAATTGTCCCAGGAGTTAAAGAACTCGAGGTGAAGTTCCCCGCAAAGTCTGTAAGCGGCTGTTGAGGCTGAACGCCTTGCTGAAGATGTTGCTTGCCGCCCACTTCCGTGGCAGAATTCCTGAAATCATAATGTTAGAGGAATAAGACTTGTACTGCTGGATAAGCCTATTGTACTTGTCCAGCAGTTCATCAGATCGGGTCGTGGTGACGTCGTTCGTACCTGTGTGGAGAAAAAAGAGAGTGAATAGAAGCCTCAGCGGAGAACTCGTCCAGGGTAGATGTGATGTCGTCAACTCCTGCTCCGGGATAATAATAGTTACGCCTACGACGGGGGACTCTTCCACAGAATTCAACCACCTGATGGCGAATCATAGAGTCCCCAACCAAGAAATTGCTCTGCTCCTCGTCCTCCTCTTCCAGTATGGCAAATCTGTTGAAACAATGAGTAGGGTAAATGACTCTGGGGGCGGGTCTGGCTCCTCCTCTCAGGGGACTGAAGCCTGCAGTGTAAGGTGAAGCTCTTCCATTCACCTGTGGTGAGACATCTTCGGTTGACGGCGGGGCTTGGAGAGCAGGCGCGGCGGGTGATAGGGCGTCATTGGCAGCAGGTGCGACGATGTCGGCGTGGATAAAATCCTGCAAAGTTTCGACAGTACGTGTTAATTCAGTGATCTTCTGGCCAGCTGTCAGCCTCTCATCTTGTTCAAGGAGTCTGGTTTCCATCTGCTGTCTCAACAGGCAGATCTTGCAAACGGACGAGCGTCCTGTGAAGAAATGGCATGAGAAGTTCCCAGTGCATGATGGACACTTCTTTAGCTCCATCTGGGTAAGCAAAAGGGAGCAAGTGAGAGATTAGTATTTAACATTGGGTTAGGCAAAGGGGTCGCGCACGAGAGAGAGAGAGAGAGAGAGAGAGAGAGAGAGAGAGAGAGAGAGAGAGAGAGAGAGAGAGAGAGAGAGAGAGAGAGAGAGAGATTTACATAGATTTACATAGAAAATCAGACCACACAGACTCCATGGTCCAGACTAGGTGGTCTGTCCTTAAATCTAAGTGATTCTACATTAATCAGAAGGCTCCAAAACTATGCATTTCAACTCTAGTTGATATTAGGTTGATGAAAGTGACGGTCGAGCTTGTTTTTGAAGGAGTCAATCGTGTTACACTGGATCACTGACGGTGGGAGCTTATTCCATTCTCGCACTACAATGTTGGTGAAGAAAAAAATGGTGCAGTCTGAATTTACTTGTCTACACTTGAGTTTTACGCCATTGTTCCTCGTACGCAAAGTGTCATCGATCATAAACAATGCTGATCTGTCTATATTCGTGAAACCATTAAGTATTTTAAAACATTCGATCAGTTTTCCTCGGAGGCGACGTTTCTCAAGAGAGAACATGTTAAGGGTGGAAAGCCTTTCTTCGTAAGATTTGTTGCGCAAGGAAGGGATCATTTTTGTTGCCCGACGCTGAACACCTTCTAATTTAGCAATGTCCTTTGCATGGTGGGGAGACCAAAACTGTACCGCATATTCCAAGTGGGGTCTGACTAAACTATTGTAGAGCGGAAGTATTACATCTTTATTCTTGAATAAAAAGTTTATTTTAATGAAGCCCAACATTCTGTTCGCTTTATTTGCTGCATCGATGCATTGATGTGAGAATTTGAGGTTTGACACGATTTTAATCCCCAGGTCCTTAACGCATTGAACGCTTGTGAGTTTAACGCCGCGTATTTCGTAATCGAACTTCTTATTTTTTGTTCCAACTTGAAGGACCTAGCACTTGTCTACGTTAAAGGGCATCTCCCATTTATCCGACCAAGCTGAAATTTTGTGCAAATCCTCTTGGAGGCTTTGCCTGTCTTCGTCAGTGAGAACCGAGTTACCAATCTTTGTGTCGTCTGCAAATTTACTAATGCGATTATTGAGTCCAACATCCACATCGTTGATGTAAATAATGAAGAGCACTGGGCCAAGAACCAAGCCCTGAGGGATGCCACTAGTGACCGGCGCCCACTTTGAGTTAAATCCGTCAATCACAACTCTTTGTTGTCTGTTGCTCAACCAATTCGCGATCCATTGGTTTACTTGACCGTCAATGCCTATTTGCTTTAATTTATAAAGTTATTTATGATGTGGGACTTTATCAAACGCTTTCTGGAAATCAAGATAGACTACGTCCACTAATTTGGTTACGTCATAAATTGAGAAGAGATCGTTATAAAAAGTCAGTAGGTTTGACAGGCAGGATTTTTTGTTACGGAAGCCATGTTGTGAATCCCCAATTAATGAGTGGCTTTCGAGGTAACTCACAATTTTGTCTCTAATTATGCACTCGAGTAGCTTACCTACAATTGAAGTTAGACTAATGGGTCGGTAGTACCTGGTATTTTTTTGTCTCTTTTCTTAAAATTCGGTGTCACGTTAGCCTTTTTTCCAATCCGAAGGGACGATGCCTTGTCGCAAGGACATATTGAATACGGTAGTGAGGGAGGAGAGTATTTCGCGCTTTGTTTCTTTAAGCAGTATAGGATATACTTTGTCGGGTCCGTGACTTTTATTTGTTTTAAGTGAATGGAAAGCTTTAAGGACTTCATCGGTTGTTATTTCAAAATTAGGCAATGCATGCTCGAGATTTACAATAGTACTAGTGTTGGTGGTAGCGAGAGGAAGACTGTTAGTATTAAACACCGAGGAAAAGTAATTGTTTAAGAGGTTCGCAATGTGTTGGCTGTCAGTCACTGTTTGTTAAAGGTCCAATACCACTTTTGATCGCCTTTCTGTTGTTTATGTAACTGAAGAAAGATTTCGGATTATTTTTACAGTTGGCTGCAATATTCTCTTCATATCTACGCTTTGCCTGACCTACTAGTCTTTTTACTCGTCGCCTGGCATCATTATAAAGTCTAATGTTTTCGGGGGTGCTTTGTTCTTTCTTTAACCTGTAAAACAATTTTCTCTCAGAGGAGGGGAGGAAGGGAGGAAGAGAGGAAGGGAGAGAGCGAGAGAGATTAAGGGAGATTAAGGAGGAAGAGGGAGAGGGAGAAGGAAGGAGAGAGCGAAAGTGGAAGCGAGAGAGGGGGACCGAGAGAGAGGGAGCGAGAGAGAGGGGGGGAACTTGGAAGAGGTGGGCGCAAGGGAGAGGGGGCGCGAGTGAGAGGGAGGAGCGAAAGAGAGGAGCGCTAGAGAGAGAGAGAGGCAGGTGAGGGGGTAGTTATGAGATTAAATAGGTTTCAGGGGAATAGTCAGTTCAGGCCGCTCTCCACACCTGTGAGGAAGTGGTTACCTGGAATTTGGAAATATCTAATAAATAGGACGGATAGAGTGTAACACTGATGTTTTGTGTAGCCTATATGTGTATACATATGTTTTACAGAGCGCTACGTCGAGAAGGTAGATGCAGGGGAGAGGTAGTAAAATTAAGGGCAAAAACTTATCTTTTCAGAGAAGCACACTTCGATTGCACAGCTATCGGCAATCAGCTTATGGCACTCAGCACACAGCACACGGTACTGCAGAGAGCTCACAGACTTGGCGCACAGTACTCGACACAACAATCAGCACACAGACTCATCACACAGCACACGCCGCACAGATAGTACACAGACTCCACGTGCAGCACCGGGACTGCATTCAGCTCACAGCACACAGTACAGCAGTCGGCACTCAGCACACAGCAGGATCGTCAAATCGGCTGGCAAACAACAGTTTATAACAGGCGTCGAGTACTGAAGACGCCTTAAAGAGCGAAATTAAGTCCACGACGAAATGATAGCGGAAGCAAGTGAGGTCATGGGACGCAAAGCGCATGACCTATCGCTGAAAGGAGTGGGCAGCGATTGTAAAAGAAAAGTTTCTGCCCCCGTCGAGGATCGAACTCGAGTTCGATCCTCGACGTGTATGGCACGCCTAAACCACTCGGACACGGAGACGCCCTAAGGAGAGGGAGAGAGATAGATAGATAGATAGATAGAGAGAGAGAGAGAATGTTTACACACACACACACACACACACACACACACACGCGCGCAGACAGACAGACAGACAGACAGACAACCAGACAGACAGACATACAGTCAGACAGATACACACACACACACACACACACACACACAGATAGCGAGACGGCACCGCGTTCAGGAGGACGCGAGTTCAATCCCCGACCGGTGCCACCAAGCTGGGATTTTTCAGCCGCCGCCGAGTGGCTTGAAACTACCCACATGCTGTCCAGAAGACCACCTATCAACCCGGACCCTAGATTCTAGGATTAAAGATGAGCTCCGGGAGGGCAGCATGAGCCAATGCAAGATGGCGCCACTATAAAACACTCGCCTGCGCCAGAACGGGCAGGGCCGACCATCAGGCCCCACCGGGAAGAAGCCTTGGACCGACCATCAGGATCCACCGGGAAGAAGCCTACCGGGGCAATAGGACAAGACGTAAAAAAAAAAAAAAAAAAAAAAAAAAAATTATACATATATATATATATATATATATATATATATATATATATATATATATATATATATATATATATATATATATATATATATATATATATATATATATATATATATATAAATGCCGATGACTCTTCTCTGCATTACTCAATTTCTTTTGATAGAAGACGAACCCAACAGGAACTATATGATTCCAGGCTGGGGCCGCAGAACGCTCAACTTCAGACCTCACTATCATTTCCGATTGGGGCAAGAAGAACCTGGTGTTCTTCAACGTCAAAAACTCAATTTCTTCACCTATCAATTCGACATAATTTTCCAGACACCTATCCCCTATTTTTCGACAACACTCAGGTGTCACCTTCTACACTAAACATCCTCGGTCTATACCTAAATCAAAATCTCAACTGGAAGCTCTATATCTCTTCTCGCACTAAATCAGCTTCCTCGAGGTTGGGCGTTTTGTATCGTTTCCGCCAGTTCTTTTCCCCTTCACAGATGCTGTCCATATATAGGGGCCTTGTCCGCCCTCGTATGGAGTATGCATCACAAGTGTGTGTGTGTGTGGGGGGGGGGGGGGCCTCCACTCACACAGCTCTTTGTTATTTGAGAAATAGCCTTTAAAATTTGTAAAGCCCGTTCTCGGTAATCATTTCTTTCTCAATTTAAATTATTATTATATATGTTTTTGACGATCATGTAGTGATATTTCACCATTCGAGATATTTAAGTATTGCAATATATTATATTTAATGTGAGGTATTCATTGGGGTGATGTTGTCGGACACCTTGAATTTTCAGTTTTTGCGCCTTTACTGGGATATTGTTTTTACCTTACGTCTGAGGGTCATCAGAGTGTCGCTTCATTGAAAAGGGATTTATTTTTACCAGCAGTGGGTGCCTTCTCTTTAGTATATGACTATTTATTACCAAATTTCCGAGCTAAGGTAGTTCAGCCCCACCAGCAAGGAAAGTCTGTTGGCGGATGCATTCTTTATGGTGAAGAGGTGAGCTGGTGAGGTGTGCTGGTGAAGAGTGGTGTGTAGGTGTGCTGGTCGTTGGGGCGATGTGGGAAAGACGTGAGTGAGGCTGGTAGTTGGATATTCCCTGTATTTTTCTCTCCTCATTCTTTTCCATCTTTATTTCCCTTATATGGCAAAAACGCTGAACCTTGGTGTTCGTTTTGGGCATAACTGGATGACTGGTGATGTGAATATAACATCACAGCAGCGTCAGCCGAGCGTCAGGCGAACGGAAGGAGCAGAAGAGCTCAGATCCATCTTAATGACGATCAGGTGATCACTGGAGACTCACTTGGCTGGCTTCTCCTGTCATAAAGCTTCTTCAAGCCTAATTGCGACAAAAACAAAAAATAAAAACCCCGTATTTAATGTATGAAGGTCGATGTTGTGCCACATTCCATATTGGTTTTAAAATCCATATACCGAGCTGTCCATTTAAATTTCTGCCAATTCACGATAATTCAATTTGTCAGCGATATATTACTTAGGCAGTATGCTAGGATGGTTTTAGTTTGAAAGTATGCCGAAATTGAGAAATATATTTTTTCTTCTTAATACTTATTGATCTCAGTATTCTCTTTAATATGAATTATAAGGCTTATTACATTGCGTGTAAGTTGCCTATAATATTAACAATTGTCCTATCTTCATGTAGGTACATCAATAATACAAAGATGTATCTGAATATAAACTAAATTTAATGAAATTAGTATTATATTACTTTTACTTAAGCGTATCAAAAGGAAATATAAAACAGACTATCATGAGATACTATTATATTTTGTCCCTCGTTGCTTCTGACATATTTAAGCAAAGATATAACATTAAATAAAACAATAGTGGAAGTTTTTTCAGTACTATTGTTGCATTCTCATAATTTTCCCGCTTTTTAAGATTCTATACCACGTTGCGTGCAATGCGACGGTGTTTCAAAAAGGCGAGATTATTGTGTACATGATCTTTGTTGTGGTGGTGGCAGTACACGGTACCATGGCTAGCTGAGGGCAAAGTGGTAGATCCTGAATAATGATTGTGGTACTGTGGTACTTTTATGCTGCTTTCATTATATTACACCATCACAACAAAGGTCATGCTGGAGCCACGCCTGGGGAACATGGGGAGCTCCACCAACTGCTGAATCTGACTCTCTCCGCGCGTCACCGTCACAGTGAGAGTTTTGTACTTCTGCTGGGGATCTGCCACTGTGACACTGATCTCAGAGCTGCCGATGGTAAGGAGGGCGAGGCAGGGCAGATCCACGGAGAGAGTCACGAGTTCCGCACCGCCACACGCAGCGGTCACATCCCCTGCCTCAAACAGCGCGGCACCCAGGGTCTGTTGATAGACATGGAAAACTGAGATCAAAGTAAACGGAAGTGACCCATTGTCCAGTATAAAATAATGCACGTGTGCCACCGCGATGATTCGTTCATGTGTGTGTGTGTGTGTGTGTGTGTGTGTGTGTGTGAGAGAGAGAGAGAGAGAGAGAGAGAGAGAGAGAGAGAGAGAGAGAGAGAGAGAGAGTGGGGGGGGGGGGTCGCACGTACATGTATGTGTGTGTGTGTGTGTGTGTAATGATTTAATAATAACATATGAGTAGGCGGTGGCTGAGTGGTAGCGTGCGGGCTCCACATTCACCGCGTGATGGATGACACGGGTTCAAATCCCCACGCTACCACCTGGGATTTTTCAGTCACCGCCGAGTGGCCTAAGATTACCCACATGCTGTCCTGAAGACCACCCATCAACTCGGACTCTAGAGGAAACAGTCCAAGTGAATCAAGAAGGAGTTCCGGGGGGCAGCATGAGCCAAGAAAAGATGGCGCCACTATAAAACATTTGCCTGCGCCATGACGGGCTGGGCCCGACTACCATCCAGGCCCTTTAAGAAAGCCTACACTTAAAAAAAACAAAACAATGACAATAATAGCCGATAGCTGAGTGGTTGGCGTGCGGGCCCCGCATTTGCCGCGTTCTGAACGACGCGGGGTCGAATCCGCCGCTACCACCTAGGATTATTCAGTCTCCGCCGAGTGGCCAATGACTACCCACATGCTGTCCTGAAGACCACCCATCAACACGGACTCTAAAGGAAACCGTCCAAGTGAATCAAGGACGAGCTCAGGGGGTCAGCATGAGCCAGGTAAACATGGCGCTTTTATAAACACCTACTTCCGCCACAACGGGTTGGGGCCGACCACCAGACCCCTCAAGAAAGCCTACCGGCGCAATAGGCCAGCACGTAAAAAAAAAAAAAAAGGTTTATTCACTGCTTACAGTTTACATAAAAAAAAAACCCGGTGGAATACAATACACTGCATGAGCTGTGATGAGCATATAGAGTCGGTCTGTCGCCACGCTGATACGAGACGCCTTAAATTGGCTCCTCCATTTTCGGAGAGAGCAGTCTCTCTGACGGTCCCCCTAATAACCCGTGCCCATGAAGATATGGACAAATATTCAATAACAATAACAACGGCACAGTTCCCCACGGGCAGATGACTCAAAGCGAGAGATCAAGACGGGTGTTGGCCAAGGTACTCAGGGGCCGTGGCGACTCCTGGGTAATTTTTTACTGAGTCGTTGTGAACTGTGTATAGTATTAGTGTATATTATAACTATAACTTTAATAACGTTCTAAATAAGCATAGGTAGAGAGGGGCATGCCAAATTTTGCTCGAGCTCTCAACCACTCCTTTGGAATTGCTGTATCACCGGTAATAAATTTCTTTCTTGACTATCTTACATGAACATTTGCTAATTATGAAAGTATCACCAAGCAAAAAGCAGCAACCTTAAGATTTCCAGAACAGCGAGATAACCTACTGCAAGTCAAACCAACATTGCCACACCCTATGTTAATAGAATAAACAGTAACACCCAACGTCCTACACCTATTCCTAACCTCTATTTTGTGTCTCTGCTGGACTCCTTCGATCACAACCTTACGTCCGTATTTTATCCTACTCTCCTTTAAGGGCGATGGGCCCAATGAAAAAATTATGGCTTTGACTTTATCCTTGTGCTTAGTGGGATAACCGGAGGTTTCACCTTTCTGATTTTCCGAGGACTGATTACTGCTAGGTCAGAAACCCAACGATGTGTGCCTAGCACATTATGAAAGTGATTTGAGAGAGGCATACCATTCCACATACTCTCCTTACTTCTAATAATTTGCCACGGTTCAGTCACACTTATTCTAGTTCTATCAAATATAGAGGCAGCTCAAAGAAGGAACCTGGGCCGGTATACAGAAAATTTCATAAAAGCTCTTCTTAAAGCCACTCATAAATTCAAAAATTATCCTCATATTTAGCAGTTAGATTTGTGAGTCATGCAGAGAAACTCACAAGGCGACTCCTAACTGTGAGCTAAGTGATTTATGAGCTACTTATAAGAAGGCGCCTCGCGGTGAATCTTTCGCTACTACGTAATAGCGCTAACATTTGGTTAAAAACACTCATATGACGATAATATGGTTATGGTGGTATGTTGTTATCACTTTAAAGTTAAAAGTAGAAACTTTATTAATGTACTAGCTGCAGGAATGAGAATCTCTCAACATATTATACCTCGAAAAGAATATATGTGGATTTACTTTGGCTGGCGGCAGAGGCTGCCCACCTCGGCTCAGAACAACAAAAATCACAAGAAGTCTATAGTCCGTTTCATTCCATCTGTCCACTCATGAACGTTGATGTGGCACCTGCGCATTGTTAGTTCGTGATTGCGAGATGATCAGCTTTATATGTTTAGTGATATATTTGAATGTTTGTGTATACATAGGTGAGTGAGCTTTTAGATAATATGTAGTCTGAAATGTCTGAAATAAGAAATAAGAACATAGGAGTCTGCTCCCGTGTATCTAATCCCACCTAATATCGCTGTCCATGAATTTATCTAATCTATTTTTGAATGAGACAATTGTATTGGCACTCACCACATGACTGCTAAGTCTATTCCACTCATCCACCACTCTGTTTGTAAACCAATTTTTGCCTATGTCCCTGTTGAATCTGAATTTATCCAGTTTAAACCCATTACTTCGTGTCCTACACGGTTCTCTTACCAAGAAAACCTTATGAATATCTCCCTTATTAAAGCCTTTCATCCATTTATAAACCTCGATCATGTCTCCACGCACCCTTCGCCTTTCTAGAGAATGCAAGTTTAACTGTTTCAGTCTTTCCTCGTATGGCAAGTTTCTCAACCCCTGAATCATCTTAGTCATCCTCCTCTGCACCGATTCTAGCATTTTGATATCCATTCTATAGTAAGGTGACCAGAACTGAACCGCATAGTCAAGATGAGGTCTAACTAATGCTAAATATAGTTTGAGGAAGACTTCGGCGCTTCTGTTGCTTACGCTCCTTGAAATAAATCCCAGTACCCTATTTGCTCGATTTCTAACTTGAATGCATTGTGCCCTTGGACGGAGGTCATAGGTCACTAAGACCCCTAAATCACTCTCGCACCCAAACCTGCTTATGAGAGTGTCATTTAAGCAATAATTATGTGAGGGCTTGTTCCTACCTACACTCAGAATACTGCACTTCCCTACATTGAGCTCCATCTGCCATTCATCCGCCCAGTCATACAATCTGTTGAGTTCACCCTGGAGAACACTAGCGTCCTGATCCGACTCAATTACTCTACCAATCTTGGTATCATCTGTATACTTACTAACATCACTACTAATTCCTGTATCTAAGTCATTGATATAAATAACAAACAAAAGTGGACCTAATACCGAACCTTGTGGGACCCCACTCGTAACACATCCCCAGTCAGATCTTTTACCATTGATTTGCACTCTTTGCTTCCTATTGCTAAGCCACGCCTTGACCCAGTTCAAAACTTTGCCCTCTACTCCGTGAGCCTGTAATTTAAGCAACAGTCGTTGGTGAGGAACTTTGTCAAACGCTTTACTAAAATCAAGATGGATTACATCATAATTTTCATCTCTGTCTACCGCCTCAAATACTTTATTGTAGAAGGACAAGAGATTGGTGAGGCATGACCTACCTTTTGTGAACCCATGGTGCGAGTCGTGAATTAAGCTATGTTTCTCTAAATGCTCCCGAATGTTCCTGGCTGTTATGAACTCCAGCATCTTGCCTATAACCGATGTTAAGCTAATTGGGCGATAGTTTGAAGCAGCTGACCTGTCCCCCTTTTTGAAAATCGGCGTCACATTAGCTACTTTCCATAGGCTCGGCACATAGTCAGTATTTACCGACATCTTAAAAATGTCGGTTAGTGGGTCACTGAGTACATCACCTAATTCCTTTAATACTCTCGGAAATATCCCGTCAGGACCTGGCGACTTGTTCTTCTTAACCTTATTTATCTCATCCTAAACTACTTGTCTGGTAATGATTTTATCCCTCAATTTATCGCCATCCCCGCCCTCGTACACCTGAACCCTTTCCGGTATAGTCGTCCGATCCTCCTGTGTGAATACTGAAAGGAAGAAGTCGTTCAACAATGTGCTCATATTTTTGTAATTTTCTACTAGCTCCCCTGTGTTTGTTTTCAGCGGTCCAATTTTCTCCCGTGTTTTTGTTCTATACATCTGAAAGAAGCCCTTAGGATTACTTTTCGCCTCATTTGCTAGTTTGATCTCATAGTTCCTTTTAGCTATCCTGGTGTTTTTCTTAACTAATCTAGATAGTTCGACGTACCGGCCACTGAGATGTGTTTCACCATTCTTTATTTTCTGATAAATTCCCTTCTTTAAACCTATCGCGTGTTTTAGTCCATGAGTCATCCACTTAGGATCATTGTTTTCTTTTCTAAGTGTTCGCTGTGGTATATGCTGTTCTTGCCCCTCTACTATTACTCTAACTAGATTATTGTAAGACATTTATACCTGGTCCTCCTGGCTCTCCAAACCTCAGTTCTGGCCCTCATGAATCCCTAAAATATCCCAGTTTACCCCTTCAAGATGTCTTCGAAGCCCCTCGTAATTTGCTCTTCTAAAATCTGGCACTTACACTGGGTTTGCCCAGTGTAAGATAAAACGAACCGTTCTGTGGTCACTATTTCCTAACTCTCCGCCCACCTCCAACTCACGTAGCAAGTTCCCATTATTGGTTAAGACTAAGACTAATATGTTATCTCCTCTGGTAGGCTCAGTAACTACCTGCTTAAGGAAATTATCTTGTATAACTTCAAGAAAATCCTCGGCTTCCAGGTCACCCACTAGGTCTTCCCAGTCTATATTTCTATAATTAAAGTCCCCCATTACGCAGACATTTCTACTCCTACTCGCCCTGCCAATCTCCTGTAGTAATATACTCGTGTCCTGCCTGTTACGGTTGGGTGGCCTGTATATAACTCCTAGAGTTATTTTTTCTTTCCCTTTGTAAACGTCCACCCAAACTGATTATGAATCCATGTTAGTTTTGACTGAATTGTTAACTAAACATTTAAGTGAGTCTTTAACATGTAGCGCAACTCCACCTCCCTTTCTGCCCTTTCTGTCTTTGTGAAACATCTGATAACCCGTTATTTCAAATTTTGATCTAAAATTTATATTGGCAGTGTATATCCATTTCTCAGTGATCGCTATTATGTCAAAAAAAAATTAAATAAACCTCACCCCTTAGTGAGTCTATTTTGTTTCTGAGGCTCCTGCTGTTAGTATAGAAGATTCTTAGCCCGTCCTCTGTTATTCCCCTATAATTACTTCTAAGCTGCCTGGTTATATTATGAGCTAGATGTCCTCTCCCATTACTCCTCCCCCCCTCGCCTATACTAAAAAATCCCTCAGGGTACCAAGTGCTCGCTCAAGGGAGTCTGAGATAGCCTCAACACCCTTGAACGTCAAATGTATCCCGTCACGGGCGTAGAGGGCGTCGTTGCCAAAGAAGAGGTCCCAACTGTCGACGAACAGCTACCCATTGCGCTCGCAGTGCTCAGCAAGTCTGCTGTTCACTGCTATCGCCCTGGACAGCCATCCATCGCCACCGCCCCTCCTTGGCAGGACGCCACACACTACTGGCGACCCACCAGCGTCAAATATCCTGCCTAACAATTCTCTAAAACGCCTGAGAAGGTCCTCGCTTGGCACACGGGAAACGTCGTTTCCGCCACAGCTGAGAAAGACAATGGGGTTCGATCCCTCGCTTACCATACACGCCTCAATCCTGTCTGATTTATGGCCCACCCCTGCCCCTGGGAAACACACCCTCGTCCTGTTCTTATCCTTGGAGCAAAAATACCTGTCAACATAACGAACCTGACTATCACCAACAACAAGAACCCGACGGTCAGGAGGGGGGCCAGAAGGAGGGGTGGGTGAAGGGGGGAGGGGAGAGCGAGAAGGGAGGGGAGGGACCTGCTGTGAAGAACGAGGAGAAATTGTGGAAGAGGTGGAAGGTGGAGAGGAGGAGGAGGAGGAGGAGGAGGAGGAGGAGGAGTAGGAGAAGGAAGAGGAAGGAGGAGTAGGAGAAAGGGAGGGTGAGGTGGTGGAGGGAGGAACGGACGAGGAGAAGGAGGAGGAAACGGGGGAAAGGGAAGGTAAGGGGCAGATGTGGGAGGGAGGGACGAGCGAAGAGGCGGAGGACAAGGAGAAAGAGGGAGAGGAGGAGGAGGAGAATGGGCTGGAAGAGGGGAGAGGGGGGACGGAAGAGGAAGGCGAGAAGTTGGAGGCGGAGGAGGAGGAGGAGGAGGAAGGAGGAAGAGGTGAAAGGGAGGGTGAGGTGGGGGAGGGAGGAGGAAGAGGGGGAAAGGGAAGGTGAAGGACAGGTGTGGGAGGCAGGGACGAGCGAAGGGGCGGAGGACAAGGAGGAGAAAAGAGGGAGAGGAGGAGGAGGAGGGTGGGCGGGAAGAGGGGAGAGGGGGGACGAAAGAGGAAGGCGAGGAGGAGGAGGAGGAGGAGGAAGAAGAGGAGAAGGAGGAGTGGGAAGCGGGGAGAGCGGAGATGGTCGAGGAGGAGGAGGAGGAGAATGGGAGGGGCTGAAGACAATACTGGAGGGGAGGAGGACGAGGAAGAAGAGGAAGAGGAAGAGGAAGAGGAAGAGGAGGAGGCGGGCTTGTTACTGCTGCACTAAATAATAAGTCTACCTGGGCGGCGAGAGTCGTAACCCAATTCTCTAAATCTATGATCCTCTGATCATCCTTCTGAGTCTTAACGCAGAACCTACAAACGTCCTTGGAAAGAAAGTACTGCTTGGCCATGCGAAGGCCACACCCAGAACAACGCTTGAGGGACGTCATGGTGAAGATATGGGCGAGGCAAGACGGAAATAATTTGGCGCGTTAAGACAATAACAAAGTACGCAGCTGCGGTGAGGTCGTCAGGTCAAATCTCTGGGCAAAAATGTGTATCTAGGAAAACAAACCAACAGCTGCTGTCAGGTCGCAGTCAGGTCAATTCCCCGGGGAAAAGGGTGTGTCTCGGGTAAAAAGGCGCGGTTATTTCTACCCACCAAGACAAAACACAAGCCAATACTAATATACTGAGAAATCACTTACGTAAAGAAGATAATATCTGTGTTCACTAGGTTTGCAAGGAAGGTGGATTATCTAGTGTTTTGTGTGGACTTAGTAATAAACGTAGCTTGGCGCGCCTGATTCACGTGGTCCTATTATCACAGCACAGTAAAGTATCCTGATAATAGAAGGAGAAGAAAACACAGAAGCAACATAAAAAAACACAAAAGCAATATAAAACCGTGTAGCACTGGGTTGGCGTGAACGAGTTTTGAATTTAGTGTAGATGTGGGAAGCTTAATACACTTGTCCTGCGAGTAACTGTGGATCACTATCTAACTAGGTAAATACTAAATCAGGACACTTAGCGGTCTGTAGTAGAAGGCAGGGTAATCCTCCTGGTTTTGTAGTCCTCCAGTACAGCAGCAGTTCACAGAAGCACAGAACGCCTCACACCGCAAAGGCAGAGGAAAGCAGAGGAAAGAGCGAGTTGGTTCCACACAGCAGCGGGGCAAAGTCACGTGTGAACCCAGGGAAGGTTGCGCGCTGACTGAGGTCTCGAATCAATCTAACGGAGTAACCTACATTTTGATACAAAGGCATTTCAGCGATATCCCATGATTCTGCTTAGACACTCATTACCAAAGGCAGGGGAGGCGGTGGCTGAGTGGTTAGCGTGCCGGCCCCGCATTCGGCGCGTTGCTCTTGATGTGGTTTCGAATCCGCCGCTAACCACCTGGAATTGTTCAGTCTCCGCCGAGTAGCCTAAGACTACCCACGTCCTGTCCTGAAGACCACCTATCAACCCTGACTCCGGAGTCTAGAGGAAGCTGTACAGCGGAAGTGAAATCAAGAATGAGCTCCGGGGGGGGCAGCATGAGCCATTAATAATGGTGCCACTATAAATAATTGCCTGCGCTATGACGGGCTCGGGCCAACTATCAGGCCCATATGGATTAGCCTACCGACGCTATAGGCCACATGTAAAAAAATTAAAAAAAATCATTCCGCTTTTCAAATCAGTTCATTGTCCAACAATCCCACAGTCAAGTCCCACAATCATACAGTAAGACAGGAAGCACAAGTGATACGAAAAGCCGAATTTTTGTCCCTCTCAGTGATCGACAACACCATAAACATCTGCACATGAGTACATGGCATCGTATGAGAGGCTAATCTTTTTTGACGAGACCTGCCGTTCGTCTGTAATACGCTTACAAGATTTGTGAAATTATTCAAGATATTAATGTTCTCACCACATGACTGGAAAACCTCTACTGTTTCGTCTAGGACACCTGTACCTTGCTTTTATACTAGGAGACCTGGAGTCCCAAGAACTTTGTCTCCTCGTGTAATGCCTCGGGGGCCTTACCACAACTCCCAGCGACAACTTTTACCTCATCGGAAAGAAAATAGGTCAGTGACACTTTTATTGCCAACACATGCTCAACAATGACACTGATCGACAACTCTGTCTAATACACAGTCCAAATGCCACAGTACTGAATTTTCCACCATCTGGCTAAGGCTTCATTGTCATTCTACTATCTGTGCTGCTTATCGCTCATCTAACTCTATCCATTATGTAAAATCATTTGACTATTTAAACTCTAAAGTGGAGGACAGCTTGACTCACTGTCCCTTCGCTGAAATCTCCATTCTAAAGTCAAACCAATTCAAATAGTCCGTTTGGGCGTTCTATTCCGTGGGTATTTTCTCTCCTCTGCTCTGCCACACAGTCCAACACTTATTTTTCCCTCTCATATGTTACCTATAGGGAACATATGAGAGAAAGGGGTGGGTGTTGAGACTGGCAGAGCAGAGGGGAGGAAAGGACCGGCTAATTCGATCGCCTAAATGGAGTATTTGAAATGGTTTGACTATAATAGATTTCAATGTTCACCGCCAGTTTTTGGCCATCCTCTTTCACTGACCACCCTGGTTAATAAACCTACAACTTTGCTCTCCTTAATGACCTTGAACAGTTGGTTCACGCCCTACACGTATCTTCGACCGCATTGGAGACACGCCCAACATTATAAAACTCTTTCTAATCTTCAACCCTTCGGCTTACTCTGTCAAACTGTTTTCCCCGTTGGGCTCCTCCGATCACAACCTCATTTCATTATTCTGTCCCATCGCTCCTGAACAGCCTCAGGACCCACCGAAGAAGTGGTGCTTTTGGCATTTCGCTTCAGCTCGGTGGGACGATCTGGTGATACTTTTCCGATTTTCCGTGGAATGATAACTGCTTCCAGGAGAGACCCCTCTGTGTGTTCCCAGTGCATCACTGAGGTGATTGTCTCTGGATTGGAGGCACATATATCACTTACTTTCTTTATCTACACATCACGCTAAAAAGCCTTGGTTTAATCACGCTATCTTTATTTAAAAATGAGAGAGGCAGCTCACAAAAGGTACAAAAGCCTTCGCACACTTGCTAAGCATGATCTATTCTCCGACTAACCAAAAACTCCTTCATTAATAGAAAATGCCGCAATCTTGCTTTTTCTAATTCTTCCAGAGATTTCTGACAACTAGCCAAAATTATATCATCCAATTTCACTTTTTCATCTTTCACTCCTTTCCAAATTCCTGAGGGGCAGCACCACCGTCTCATCGGTCTCTAAGGCTGAACTCTGTGTTTAGACGTTCTGTAAGAATTGCACTCTGGACGATTCTGGGCATATTCCTCTTAGTCATTTCACCTCTGACTCCATTATTATGAAGATTCAATAGAATGATGTTTATATACCCTCTCTGGCCTCAATCCTCATAAGGCTTATGGGTCTGATGGAGTGCCTCCTATTGTCCTAAAAACTGTACTTCCGTGCTGACACCCTGCCTGGTCAAACTCTCGTCTCTATCTGTCAACATCTACCTTTCATCCCTGCTGGAAGTACGCCTACATATTACAGCCTGTGCCTTAGAAGAGTGACCGTTTCATTTCATCAAACTACCGTTCTATAGGTTTTACTTTACAGTCATTCTAAAGCTTCTGAATCAATCCTTAACCGAAAGATTCATAAGCATCTATCCACTTCTGACCTTCTATCTGATCGCCATTTTGGGTTCCGCAACGGGCGTTCTACTGTTAATCTTGCTTTTTTAACTGACTCCTGGTCATCCTCTCTTAGCCGTTTCGGTGAAGCTATCACTGTTGACCTACACATTTTGTAAGCATTTTACAACGTCTGGCACAAGTCTTTGCTTTCTAAACTACCCTCCGACTATGGATACTATCCCTCTCTCTGTACCTTTATCTCCAGTTTCCTTTCCGGCAGTTTTATCTCTGCTGTAGTACAAAGTCACTGCTCTTCATCTATATCTATCAACAGTGGTGTCTCACAGGGCTATGTTCTATCTCCCACTCTCCTTCTATTATTCATTAATGATCTTCTTTCCAAAACAAACTGTCCTATCCACTCGTGCGCTGATGATTCTACTATGCAGTATTCAATTTCTTTCAACAGAAGACCCTCCTAACAGGAATTACAAGACTCAAGACTGAAGGCTGCAGAACGATTAACCTCAGACCTTGCTATCAGTTGTGACTGGAGTAGAAATAATCTTGTCTCCTTCACCGCCTCAAATACTGAGTCTCTCCACCTATCAACTCGACATAATCTTCCAAACACCTATCCCTTATTCTTCGACAATACTCACCTGTCACCTTTTTCTACACAAAACATCCTCGGTCGATATTTAATTGAAACTCTTAACCGGAAACTTCGCATCTCCTTATTTACTAAATCATCTACCTCGAGGTTATGCATTCTGTATAGCCACCGCC
The DNA here is from genome assembly GCF_024679095.1 of Eriocheir sinensis. NCBI lineage: Eukaryota > Metazoa > Arthropoda > Malacostraca > Decapoda > Varunidae > Eriocheir > Eriocheir sinensis. The sequence goes on from NW_026112162.1 coordinate 106,386, forward strand.
AGCCCTTCTCCCCCGCACAGATAATGTCGATATTCAAGGGTCTTGTCCTCCCTCGCATGGAATATGCATCTCACGTGTGAGGGGGCTCCACACAAACAGCTCTCTTGGACAGAGTAGACAGTAAGGCTCTTCGTCTCATCAGCTCCCTTCGTGTTACTTACAGTTTCTTACTTCCTAAATTCCGACGCAGCTATCTCTTAAAGATAATTTCATGCTGACTGCTCTTTTGAACTTGCTAACTGCATGCCATGCCTCCCCCTCCCGCGGACCCGCTGCACTCGACTTTCTACTCTTGCTTATCTATATACTGTCCAAATCCGTTATGCAGAAGTTAACCAGCACCTTCACTATTTTATACCTTTTATTGGTAAACTCTGGAACAGCCTTCTCTTGTCTGTATTTCCTCCGACTTATTACTTGACCTCTTTCAAGAGATGAGTGTCAAGACACCTCTTCTCCTGAAATATACCTCTCTTTTGGCATCTTATTCTGTTTGCGTTTATTGAAGCAGCGCCTAGCGGTCTTATTTTTTCTTTACTTTTTTTGTTTTGTGCCCTTGAGCCCTTTATTTTACCCTTCCGGTAAAAAAAAGTGTCGAAAAGTGATGGGGCACGGACACAGCCTTGCTTCATTATCGCATTAACTGAATGAGGACAGGCTCTCCCAACACTTCACAACACTTTCAGCCCCAGACTACAAAGTACAGATTAACAGTCCTTGCAGAAATCCTACAGGAGCGCAATTAATCTAACACTCTTTCGTGATCCATTGAATCAAACACCTTCTTGATATGGACATGAGTTTCAAAATTCGTATGTCGAAACTTACGTCGGCGCTCCACCAATACGCCAAACACTAGGATACGGTTAGTGGTTGAGTTACCATGCATGACCCCGAACTGTTCAGGTGTCTCTACCTTAAGAATCCGCATTACCAATGGATGGACAAGCATCTTGCCTAGCACACTAAACTGTGTGATACCACAGTAGCTGCTGCAGTTATGGTGGTTCCCTTTCCCTCTCTATACAGAGACGGTGAGGCCCCTTTTCCGGTCGAACATGCATGCAAATACTAGATTGCCATACGGCAGTCGAGACCGCTTTGAGCAGCTACTCACTGATATTAAAGTTATCGAGGGCTGATATCACCACCTCCCCACCTTGGCATAGCCCATCTGACCTCATTAAGAGAGGTTGGGTTTTCCCGACGGATGAATCATCACTGATCAAATGGAATCCAGTATTTGGAATCTATTTCCCTTCGAGTACCGAAGGGTCTCCTTTATACAAAAATATCAAAGAACTCAGTCCAACTAGTCCTCTGTTCATTTATGTCATCGTTTATTGATGTTTAGTTCTACTATAGTTTTTTAGCGCTCTCAGTTCCAGAACCCGGACCATTCAATTGGGCTGGGATATTTGCAGGAATCCCAATGAATTACAGAAGATTATAAGGTGTCTCAGGACGCACTGAATCAGGCGCCTTCTTGAGATTGGCAAAGGCTGTAACCATCTTCTGTCGCACGTCGGTGCTCCACCAGTACGCTAATCACTAGAATATGGTCAGTCCTGACTTGCAAGGCGTGGACGCTTACTACTCTAGTTTATGCAACTTCAGCAGTAGTCTGCAAATCAGCATGGAAAACATATTGGCAAGGACTTGCCTGGCACACTGACCAGCGTAATACAGAATGCCATACCACAAGCCTATTGAATATACAAACATCAGTTGCCTTTTGAATCTTGCCACAGTCTCTCTGACTTAAGAGAGTGTCACTGCATGGATCATCATGGTTTATTTGCATCCCAGCGACAGAGAGTTTACCGATATGAGGGTTCACCATGTGGTGCCCCGAGGGCTGCGACACCACTCGTGTCATCATCATCTTCACCGGCAATATTTTCCGATGACAACAGCGGTATCGACCGCTAAAACACAACACGGACTCCAACACATGATTGTCCCCACTGTTCATTTACCAACCTATACACAATTGTAATTGCCCATTAACGCACCCGCTTATCTCTCTAAGCCAAAACACAATCACCGCGGCAAAAACAGGATCAGCCGCGGAACAAAATGTTATGAAAACAAAGCTGCGTCACCGCGTGAATTAAGCATGTCGGTTAGGTAGATTATTGTATGAGCTCGGTGTGAGTTTGATGTATGACTCACACGCCTGACGTATTACCCTCGCGATATCTGCCTATATAAGAAGCATTTTCTCCAGGCTTGACCTCAGATTAACCAGCACTCTGTTCGTGTCTGGACACTCAGTTGTCCTTCCCTAGACAACATGGGTAGAACATTCATCGTTGCTACTGTGAGTATGGAGTGAAGAATTACCATAGAGGAAAGCGTATCTAACATATCTATTGTGTTCTATTATCTTAGTTTTACTTAGGATTATATTTCTATGATACTTTATTGTGTGAGTTTTTACTCAATATTATACCAGTGTTAACGTCAGTAACCAATAGTGAAAGAAAACCTGAAAACTCATTGAGTCTAGTAAGCCAGTCGCTGGTTTAAACAATATTTTACCCTCTGTAATATTAAGTAGTATTAAGGTAGAATAAAATACATATAAGAAAGGCGACACCGTTTCATCACCCCATTTATGAACTCCTTTAAATACTCCTAAAGTACCAGAATTTTAAGTCAAGTGTCACTAGTACAAACAGTGTGTCGTCTCCCCTGTGTGACCCGGATTACGGGTTACAACATTGGTGTCAGGTGTGGGGTGGTGAAACATGTGGTGAAACATGTGGTGAAACATGTGGTGAAACTTGTGGTGAAACTTGCGATTTATATTGGTTTATATTGGTATTGTACTGGTGTATGTCCACATCCGAAAGCGAGGGAGAAGACAGTTATTCTTGGAATTACTGTAATAAGACTTTAGAGTTAAAATGCCAGACGAAGGCAAGAACCCTCCCCAAAAAAGAAGATGGAAAATCGATCACCCTTGCCCATGATGATCTTGTCACGCTACTTAGCCGTCATACCTTGAATGATTTTAGTAGAGTGCAGGGACTCTTATATTTTTGTGGTGGAGAAGACAAAAGTAGCAAAGCACCAAACCTCCCATGCCATAAGCTAGCAAAGAAATGGATAGAGGATATTGAAAGCCGGACACAGGCAAATTGGGACACTACCGGAAAGATTGAGTTAGCCAAACAATATGCCCTGGGAGCAGCGCGCGATCATCTCCTCGGTTGTATCACTAGATGTGGACAGGATTGGGAAAAAGTAAAGGAAGACTTCCTACGTGTGTTTCCCACAGTAAGGACCTTTTCGGTCCTCCAGAAAGAATTGGGAGAGGCAAAACGGCGGACAGGAGAAAACATCCGCACCTTCCTCATCCGCCTGGAGACATTGAGAGACGAGTTGATCGCTCTCAAGCCTGACAATGCCAGTTTCCTAACTGAGATAACCGCTTTACGGCTCAGAGAGGCTTTCCCTCCGGCCCTCTTACTCATCCGTTACCTCTTACTCATCCTAACGGAGGAAGAAAAGGGGGACCCACAGAAGGTATTAAAGAAAGGGTATGAGTATATTAAAGCTTATCCAGAGTCGAAGCTATCCGATGCCGATATCGCCAAAGAAATAAAAGTGCTGAACGTCTGTTCCACCCAGGCATCCGGACCCAAACATGTCTCACAAGCCCGTCCTCCACGCCCTCCAGGCCAGTCACGTTACCCGATACCCCAAAGGGGAGGACGGCACGCCGCGCCACCTACACGCCCATATGGGAACGCGCCCACGCCACCTACATGTTATGCTTGTGGGTATGTAGGACATATGGCTCGCGATTGCACATATGGAAGGCAGTATAGGGGTGCCTACCACCCACCAACGGGCTCTCGGTACCCTCAGTACCAGCCCACTCGAAACAGGCGGCAGCCTGACTCGCATGGCGCGCCCTGGCGCCCGTAGTACACGGCGGGGCCCTCACCCCGTCGCTCCTGGGTCACCCCGGACCACGAGAAGACCACCAAACAAACGACCCCAGAGTAGCTGCGGCAGTCCCCGGCCCTACCCACGCCCTCACGTTGCGATTGTGCGTAGGCGCTACTGCACAAAAGGAGATGTTTTACGCAATTCTAGAAACAGCTGCAGGAGATTAACTAATCGATGAAGATTTATTTAGGAAGGTAGGCGGGAAGATGATAGTTACAGAACCTCTCTCCATACAAGGGGTAGATCGGACTCCAATCCCTAATAAAGGACTAGCCGAAGTAGTAGTAGACTTTGGGCACGGAGAAATTATAGAAAAATTTGTAGTAATATCACAAGGTATAGTGTTACCAACAGCAGTTTTGTTGGGCCTAGAATTTATGTGGAGACAAAATGTGGTAGCTGCACCGCTGGACACACCTGGGCAGTTTAGTGTAATGGTGGGGGCCTACCCAGTGGAAGTACATTCCTGGCTGCGGACGATATGAGCCCGTACCCAGAAGATCATAAACCTACTTTAGACGAGATGGAGGAAGTACCAGTGAAAGCATACGCTATTAACGTGGCGTCCTTGCTCCCAGGCACGGCAGGGTATGTCACTCTGGAGGCAGAGATTGGCAGAGCCCAGCAAGCCTTATTTCTCCCAAGGTCCAATGATATCCCTTCTTCATTTTTATTTCCCGTTAGTTACCTTAACTCCTAACGTCAAACAAACCAAAGGCAAATTCATCATTCCCTATGCTAACCCAACTGAAGAAACTATTGAGATGCCAACAGGTGAAGTGATGGGACACATTTATTCTTGTCACTCAGAATACTATCAATCATCGACTAATGAATGTGTAGCGGCTGTCACAAAAACAGCTACAAAGCCGCCTGTCACCCAGTCAAGTAAGCAGATGGTACTCGATAAGCTGATAGACGAGCTATTTTTACCCTCACAACGGGAAAATTGCTGTCTGAAGGGCTTAACCCGCAAGTATCCTGATGTGTTTGCTCTAAAAACGAGCCACTCACTATTACCCCTATTATGTTCACACTTTAAGGCTAAAAATGACAAGCCTATATATAAAAAGCCATACCCAATACCAGTAAAATATCATAAAGAAATAGAGATTCAGCTCAAGGACCTTGAGGCCCAGGGTATTATACGCCCTAGTGCGTCACCCTACAGCGCACCTCTAGTCCCTGTTGCTAAATTGGATGTTGGAGTGAGACTTTGTCTCGACTTCCGCGCTCTGAACGATGAATTGATTGATGACAAACATCCACTCCCTAACATTAACCTCATTTTGCAACAGTTAGGGAAAGTAAAGTATTCACCTCCTTGATTTGCGCCAGGGCTACCACCAAGTCCCATTGGCAGAGGAATCTAAACACTTGACAGCCTTCACGACACCTTATGGCCTCTATGAATTCACTACAGTCCCCTTTGGATTAAAAACAGCACCTGCAGCCTATCAACGGATCATGAATCAAGTTCTCATAGGTCTGACAGGAAGAATTGTACATGTATACCTTGATGATTTGATAGTACAAGGGAAAGACATGGACCATCACCTAAAGAACCTCCATGCCGTCTTGGACAGACTGCAGAAGGCTCACCTGTCCTTAAGACTAGATAAGTGTTCCTTTTCAAAGAGCAAGTAGATTATCTGGGTCACATTGTTAGTGCTTCTGGCTTGAAGCCTCAGCCCTCAAAGGTACAGGCGGTGCAACAACTCACTCCTCCGAAAACAGTCAAAGAACTTCAAGGTTTCCTGGGATTGGTTAACTTTTATAGGAAATTCATTAAAGACTTTGCCAAGATAGCATCCCCACTTAATAATTTACTCAAAGGAGGAAAGTAACCAAGAATGATAAGACACATCTGGAGTGGAATGAAGAGGCATTGCATGCATTTAGCACACTAAAGAACAGTCTAACGACTGACATTGTTTTAGCCTTTCCGGATTTCCGGAAGCCCTTCAATCTCACCACAGATGCGTCAGATAAGGCAATAGGTGGTGTGTTGCAACAAAAGGATGAAAATGGTAATTTACGTCCCATAGCATATTTTAGTAGAACCCTGAATGGAGCAGAACGTAACTACTCAGCGGTAGAGAGAAGCTTTAGCAGTCATCTATGGCCTCAGTACTAACCGACCCCTTATCTTGGGTTATAGGAGACACCTCCTGTCGGACCATAGACCACTGTCTTGGCTGTTAAAAAGCACAGTGCCTAGCAGCAGGATTGCACGCTGGCAGACACTTCTAGGAGAATTTGACTTTAGTATTGATTATCTCCCAGGCTCCAGCAACATGGTAGCAGATTTTTTGTCAAGGATTAGGAATCAGGAGAGTGACGTGATAGAAGGCGAATTGGATGCTCGAATTATGTCTGTCACCCTTACGGGTGGACAGGACATGTCTGTCGCCTCTCCGGAGGACTTGACAAACAGGATAAGTTTCTCCATTGGAGTCTTGCTGGACTCATGGAGCACCAGGATCGCGATCCTGAACTGAGAGAATTGAAGCATGCTTTTGAACAAACCACCGGTGGTAACGTACATGAGAGAGATGAGAGAAAGGTTGCAGAGAGGAGCAATGTAACGTTAAATGCAGCTAAGAGGCACTTCAAAACTGCCTCTTAGTGAAGTGTGTAGAGAACGGCATTCTCTACCGCGATGTTTGCGATGAATACAACAAGCAGAAAAGACTGGTTATCGTTCCACAAGCTACATTCCTAACGCGTTAGCTTTGGCGCATTCCATGCTACCTGCAGGGCATGGAGGCACTAAGGTTACGTTGGCACGCTGTCGCAAGTTTGCGTACTGGCCGGGAATGAAGGCGGACGTGGAGCAATATGTCAGATCTTGTCCTGTCTGTTGTCGGTTTAAGAAGAGGATCCCCGCCAGCTCCACTTATGAGGTATCCAGAGGTTGGCCAACCGTTTGACAGAGTCCATATGGATATTGTCGGACCTTTGTCTGTTTCAGACGAAGGCTATAGGTATGTACTGACAGTGATAGACGTCCTGTCACGCTTCTTGGTAGCAACCCCCCTTCGTACGAAGGCAGCCAAGGAAGTGGCAGCTGCGTTCTACAAGAACGTAGTCTGTGTACACAGCATCCCGCCGATTCTAGTCACGGATCAAGGAAAGGAGTTCGTCAACACTCTCTTACGAGAGTTGACTCAGTTGTTACAGATTGATCATCTAAGGACAACTCCTTATCACCCGTCTGCAAACGGGGTGATAGAAAGGCCTAATGGCACCTTAATAAATATCTTGAGAACTTTGTGCGAGGACAATCGCGGTATCTGGGACCAAATGCTTCCGGTTGCAACACACGCCTACAACACTGCCTACCATCGTGTTCTGAAAGATTCACCATTTTCTTGCTTTTCTCTCAGGACCCAAATGTTCCTTTTGAAGTGCTTGAGAATAAACTCCAACCTTGTTATGATGTTGACAGCTATAAAGCATTTACTTCTAGTGTCGCGCAGCGGACCTATAAACTATGTCAGACCAATATAGATATAGGATGGCAGGAGTCAGAAAGAATGTTTAGGAAATCCAAACCCAAACAGGTGGTAGTAGGAGATCGGGTCTACTTAAGGCATGTATGTACAAAGGGCGAACCAAAGAAGCTCCAGCCCTTGTTCAATGGACCTTTAGGGTGCTAGAAAAATAAGCCCTGTAGTCTTACGACTGCGTCATGTTAGAGGTGGTAAGATCAAGACAGTTCACACAAATAATGTTCAGGTCGTTCACGAGGACTCTCTTGGCTTCCATGACTCTCCTAATGTCAGGCGTGCATACCCTCTCCCTGATCAAGTAGTAGAAGTGGACCCACTCCCCATGACTTATTCCCCCGAGGAGCCGCTGCCATTGTCCTTTCCAGCTCCTTCCGAGCTCTCCTCACCGGCTCCTGTCTCCTCAGATGCTTCAGAGGTCCCCTCATTGGTTCCCTCAGCTCCTTCAGAGCCCTGTGTCAGTCGCTCATTACGATCCAATACGGTACCCCCTTCTCTCCCCAATGTGATGGAACGCCCTCTTGAGTATCGCCAACGACCAACGAACTGATGCCCCCTATAATTACAGATCCTGGGTGTTGCCCTCTCCTTGTCTTCCCTTGATCCCTCCCGGGAGCAACCCATTCGTCCCGGCCTCGTCTTCTCCCCAGTCTTTAAGATGCTGTTGACAGGACGGTACTATGTTGTCCCCGTCGTCATCAAGACGGACGACATCCAACGTCCTCTCATCAACGTGGCAAATCTAACAGCAGAAGTTTCATGGTCGATTGAACATATGAATCAATCGTTCCCCACTGTTGGTCTGCTCAGGCGCACTCTAGACTCTTTTCACATTGAGTTTGAGAAGTTATTCAAAGATCTTAACAGCTTCCTGTCGGCTATGAGTGGTAGAGATGGAAGCCCGTTTCGGACTCGCCAGAAGCGAGGAGCCGTGGATTTCCTTGGCTCGGTAGCAAACCTCCTTTTCGGTACGGCCACTCAGGCCCAAATAGATGTGATACACGGGAAGCTCTCCCAGCTCTACACTCTGTCCACAGAAGAGAGACGTCAACATAACCTCCATCAGGAAGTCCTCAACGCCACAGTTCGGGACCTCCGTCATATTCATTCTGCCATCTCCCGTCTAGAGTCCGCCTCGGCTTTGGCCTCAGCTATTATCCGTCAGTTCTCACTAAAAACCTTGCAAATTGAAGGGGAAATGCGTATTTTGGAGACTATCCTTCTCATTCAGTTGGCACTTAGTGACCTAAATCATGATACTCTGAATCTCAAGCTTGGCCTTCAGCAGCTGTCCCAAACGCAGGTTTCCCCTCTCCTCCTTCCAAATGATGTACTATTTCGTGTGCTCAGCAATGCGTCACCCATTACGCAGGATTACTTTTCGGTGCAGCACATGAATTTTTATGATTGTATAGAGATGTGTCTAGGGTTTTTTCTAAAGGTACGTTTTCGTGAGGAACCCTTCACTTCTACTTACAAATCCCCATGAAAGGGATCCTCTGACGTGTTCGATGTGTTTAAAATGGACGCGTTGCCTTTTCATCTTGATGGCACGCCATATTTTCTGCACACCGACACGCTTTCCACTACCTTGCGGTTTCTGAAGACCGCACTCACTATATGCTCTTGGACTCCTTGGACCGCTGTACTAAACACCACCTGCTCTATGTATGTCCCCTGTCGCCCTGTCTACTCGACTTCTGTCCAGCGCTGCGAGATCGCTCTCTTTCTCGATCGCCCAGACGCCCTCTCGCTGTGTTCTAAGTCTCTCCTCAGAGTCTTTCCCCGGTCTTCATCCGTCTCCTGCGGGCTGGGTCTTCGCTACCGATACTCCCCAGATGGTCACCATGGTCTGCCCGGACAGCCCGGTCTCCAAATACAGGCAGACCATCAACGGACGGGTCTCCTCAGCCTCGGTATGGGCTGTAGTGCCCACTCCGACGCCTTCAGCCTCCCTGCCTCTGCTACTATGGACGGTGACGCCCCGCTGACGGTTCATCGCGCCCCCTTCCACATCGGACGTGACGTGGTCTCATCGCTCCTGGCCAAGACTCCTTGGCCCTTCCTCCCCGCCGCCGTCGCCCGGGTCGTCTCTGGCCCCCGCTGGACCTCCTCCAGCACTTCACGCGCTCCAGGAATCCGTCTCTCCGGTCCCCGCCTTCGACCCTTCCTCCCTTGGTGGGGGTGGCTGCTCCTCCTCGGCGTCGTCTTCGTCGCCGGTGGGGTGGCCTTCTTCTGTCTCTTCCGGTCCCGTCTCTCGCAGGACTCCTCCCCCACGATCCCGCCATCCCCGTCTGGGCCCTCCATGGTCGTCCGCCGGGCGGAACGCTTTGTGCCACGAGGACGTGGCGTGATTTTAACGGGGGGGGTATGTGGTGCCCGAGGGCTGCGACACCACTCGTGTCATCATCATCTTCACCGGCAATATTTTCCGATGACAACAGCGGTATCGACCGCTAAAACACAACACGGACTCCAACACATGATTGTCCCCACTGTTCATTTACCAACCTATACACAATTGTAATTGCCCATTAACGCACCCGCTTATCTCTCTAAGCCAAAACACAATCACCGCGGCAAAAACAGGATCAGCCGCGGAACAAAATGTTATGAAAACAAAGCTGCGTCACCGCGTGAATTAAGCATGTCGGTTAGGTAGATTATTGTATGAGCTCGGTGAGTTTGATGTATGACACACACGCCTGACGTATTACCCTCGCGATATCTGCCTATATAAGAAGCATTTTCTCCAGGCTTGACCTCAGATTAACCAGCACTCTGTTCGTGTCTGGACACTCAGTTGTCCTTCCCTAGACAACATGGGTAGAACATTCATCGTTGCTACTGTGAGTATGGAGTGAAGAATTACCATAGAGGAAAGCGTATCTAACATATCTATTGTGTTCTATTATCTTAGTTTTACTTAGGATTATATTTCTATGATACTTTATTGTGTGAGTTTTTACTCAATATTATACCAGTGTTAACGTCAGTAACCAATAGTGAAAGAAAACCTGAAAACTCATTGAGTCTAGTAAGCCAGTCGCTGGTTTAAACAATATTTTTACCCTCTGTAATATTAAGTAGTATTAAGGTAGAATAAAATACATATAAGAAAGGCGACACCGTTTCATCACCCCATTTATGAACTCCTTTAAATACTCCTAAAGTACCAGAATTTTAAGTCAAGTGTCACTAGTACAAACAGTGTGTCGTCTCCCCTGTGTGACCCGGATTACGGGTTACAACAACCATGTATAACTGCTCAAAAAACTCAGCCCAGTGAGCCCTTGTTAGCACTTTTCTGCAGACACATTATTTTATGTTATAGTTTCTGGCTAACATGTAGTTAACCGTTTCTGTACTTGTTTGTGTTACCATTCAGCCACAACTTTAGGTTAAGACATTCCACGCGGCAGGTGGTCACACATAAGTTCAGTTAAATGTTAGGTTTTTGCCGGTGACTTAATTAGTGCAAACCTTAACATGGTGTTTGAGACCCTGAAAAATTATCGTGTGTTCTAGCGGCACTTGTATATATCTCTCTCTATTCAAGGTTACATAAAAATTGTTTGGGTCTGGCTGAATTGTATTTACACAGCTGTTACACTATATAAGTAGGCTTACTGAGAGATATGAGGAGGAATTTAGCTAGCCTGTTCCATGCACTCTGATACGAATGTGAAGTCCGTTTGTGTGGGGCCCGAGCCTCTCGACAGCTCTGCGGCTTCCCCCCAAATTCATCACTTCCTCTCTCAAATGTCAATTATTTACTATTCTAATTTGTGTATTAAATAATATAACTACACCTGAGGTTATATTTATAGTGCTATGAATGTGTCGGTTTTTTTAATAATAAGAATGATTGTATAAAGTCCATAACAAATGACAACGTTGCTCTCCGATTTTGTCAGAGATCAAAGGCACCATGTCACTTCCTTCCTGATCTTCACCCCCGATGGCAGCTACTCTGACTCGTCCTCATGTGCCCTATAGACGGGGGGAATAACTTATTTACAATGTGACGGAGGCGGAGGCTATCCCTACTCCGATAATTAGGGATAAGTCTGGCAGAACTGTGACCAGTGCTGGCCGCGCTCAAACGAACTTCATTGCTGAGTCTGACTATACGTACGCTCTGAGTTGCTGTGCTCTCTTGGGTCACGGGGGAGGTGATGACTTTGTAATGACTCTTTAGAGAGGCAGAATCAGCATTCAGTCACCCAGTTCCTATATAACCATGCTTTGAAATACCAAGTAATTGCATTGCGACATGTTACACAGTATTTATATGAATCGCAACCTCTCTGTGACTTACATCTTCTGTCCAGTCATGCCATAAGGCAACCATCTGTTCTTCGGATATCATTAACCTGACACGGAGGCGTCAGATCACAGCAGACGGGTCAGGGATCATTCGCATCGATAAGGACTTTGACATTCTCAGCAAGACTCTTGACATACCTCTCCTTGTTTCCTCTCAGAAGAGCTACGCGACATACACCTCACCGCAAGTCTGTTAACGCCCATCTTCTCGATCTTCTCCAGCGTCACACCTGAAGCAAATCCACTCCTAGACATTGAACGTTCTCCAGTGTATCCAGAGTATCATGTTTGAGGTGTCCCATACTTATCAACAGTATTCAAGTTTGCTGAGCAAAGTGAACCAATATGAGACTGCCACTGCATGCCCATGTGCACATACCAGGCCCTTCTGTTTCTGGAGATGATTATGGTTAAATATCGATATTATTATTGCCATGACATGAAGTTTGAGTTTGGCAGCAAAAAGCAAGTTAACTGCTGCACACTCTGTACTTCAGAAAATCTTGGACTTCTGTGGGACACTCCAGTGAGTGTGTATGGTTAGATGAAACTCCTCAGCTAGACTTTGAATATTGTCCCTTGTAGCTAACCCACCAACTCTGTTATACCCAGCGGTGTAGTTCTGGTCTATATAACCAAAAATCTACAACTGGTAAACTTTTAGAAATTTCAATATAACAGGAGAGTGCTGTTGGTGATTTTTGTTCTAGAAAAATGGGGACCACCATATTCACTTTAGCGATTCCCATTTAAGTAAAGGGTTGAACGCATGTGAGTTTCACTATACCTTGGAAGGATGGTGGCAGGCAGCGTGCAGGCTTGCTGTCTGGGAGAGAACTTCAACGTCTGGATTCTCACTAAAGCGACGAGTCTTGTCCAGGTCAGCGGCGGGCAGCACGGCGTACGTCAGACTGACATCCTTGGGCAATGGACCATGGTCAAGGTAGGCACTGTATGAGGTAAGCCAAATTGTGAGTAATAGAAGAATCAAAAGGCGCACAGTTCCCCGTTCAAATTCAATATATTTAGGGAGGTGCCGTCTGTCTGTCTACGTATATGCATTCTCATCATAGGTTTTCACTCTACGCTCCGCATGGAAATTATGGCTGATGATGGGAGTAACCTATGAGGTATAGCCCCTCATCCGCTCCACTTTAAATGGCTTCACTAGGTATTTCAGGGCCTAAATCCATGACGCTTGGATCATGTTGTTATCGAGAGAATATCCTCCCTCAAAGTTAAAGGTTAAGGCTAAGGCATAGCTGTACTTGGCCTAGTGCTCACGTCCGTTTCATTTTTCTCGAGACTGTGGCGGGAAATTAAAGCACTCTGGGACATAGGGTATCAGTTTATCACAGTAACCTTCCCAAGTTTTACCCAGGCACCAATTTATTGACTAGCCCAAAAGGAAGGATGAACAGTACGGCGGAGGGTTCGCCGACTTTCCGGCTGAGATTCGGACCCATGGCTCCAAAAGAGGTTGGCAGAGTCATGGTAATAATAGCTGTCCCTGAAGTGGATGTTAACGCCAGCTGGCCTGAGATTTATATGCAGCTACATATGTACGAAACTACCAGTTCATAATAACAGTGTTCATTATCAAGTGGCATTGGCGCAATAAATGTCAGCCAAAATCAAAAGGTACTATAATTTTGCCACAGGTAGTGATCACCTCTACCTTGTAAAGAATATAAACACCCAACTACAAAACTTACTCTGTCACCCGTGACATAGTTCCTCTTTTCCTTTCTATGTGTATCTATTTGTATCACGCAAGTCCTCACACAAAGGGATAAAAATGCACTGAATTAATTTTCACCAACGTTGTTTTACAGTAATGGAATAAGTTTCCACTTCGATTCGGTGCAACACGATTGATACATATGGAAAATAAACTCTACCTTGTTACCCTTGTGGCAGATATGCAATATCTAATCAGCTGCTGGATGATCACCTAGTCTGGACCATAAGTGCTGTGTGGTTTGAACTTCCATGTAAAATATGTAAATACAGGCGGACATACTCACACTATACATCATTATGCATGAATAACCTAAAAAAAAGACACGAATACACATATATTTTTAAAGCGTCCTTCTCATTCTCCTGGGGTGACTCTTCCCTCTACATTCACACGTGTATAGACGCCAGCTCCTCTTCCATAAGTAGTTACAGCATGTGTATAAATAATCCTCAATAGTATGTATTATGCATAATTCCACACGCGATCAATCAAACCCCGAGGCTCCAACATGCTTGCCGTGTGTGGCGTCCATGCAAGACTGGGATTGGAAAGCGGGAGCCTGGAAGTTAAGCGATACTATGTAGTAATTTCCTGTTGCTAGCAGCACACCAATTAGATCCATTATCCCAGGCAAGACAGACGGTCTCTACTGTCTTGGAGAGGTCAATCAGCTAGTCTGCGCTATCATTATCCAAACTGTCACCACTGCGTTAGGTAGTGGGTGCATGTACCCTCCTGCTACCCTTGTGATTGTTGGCCTTAGTTCGTCTAATATCTCTAATTGATCCAACGACAAGCCTTCCCTCGAAGGGCTCCGGGATGGGTGGGGGTGTGGGAGTGCGAATTCTTTAAAAAAAAAAAAATGTATATAGCATTCAGTACTTTCACATGTCCAAGGGAGGGGGGGGGGGGAACCCTTGCCACCCAGCAGTCACCAATCACACCCACCCTCATTTCCTGGGGACAGCCAGGGTGGTGTAGACGAGACGGAAGCTCGTCGAGCCAGGTAAGAGGTTGGGAGCGGACATAGGGGAGTCTCTGAGACGAGGAGACCTGGCAAAGGTGAGATCAGTAGTAGGGGTGATATATACTAATAGACAGGCCAGAAGAACGGTGATCGCCTCAGATGGGTAGCAAGAGCCAGGTAGTTGTAGTCCTCGTCCTCTGTTGTTGGGGTTACTCCGGTTAATTAGCATATGATGTTGGCGAGGTTAAAATGACCTGGGGTTTGATACCTATTATAGCAGTATACACTGTTACCGAGGAATGCAACTTGTGTGTGTGTGAGGAAAAAGATATGATCTATGCCAAACTTGACTCAATAGTCGACCAGTGTCCCCCACGTGACACAGTCATTGTCTTTGGCGACTTCAATGTAATTACTGGCGCAGAGAGAGTTGGCTACGAGTTGTATGTTGTAAAAAACAAGATACTCCTCAGCTTTGCAATCTACAAAAGACTGAATTATTGTGTGTGTGTGTGTGTGTGTGTGTGTGTGTGTGTGTGTGTGTGTGTGTGTGTGTGTGTGTGTGTGTGTGTGTGTGTGTGTGTGTGTGTGTGTGTGTGTGTGTGTGTGTGTGTGTGTGTGTGTGTGTGAGAGAGAGAGAGAGAGAGAGAGAGAGAGAGAGAGAGAGAGAGAGAGAGAGAGAGAGAGAGAGAGAGAGAGAGAGAGAGAGAGAGAGAGAGAGAGAGAGAGAGAGAGAGAGTGTGTGTGTGTGTGTGTGTGTGTGTGTGTGTGTGTGTGTGTGTGTGTGTGTGTGTGTGTGTGTGTGTGTGTTAAGATGTCTGTTTCTAATATTAAAAGGTAATAAAATTGATCAACACATACGTGAACACATTGATGTCCTTGGAGCTATCTGTGTGTGACTTAACAGTGAGCCGTTCGTCGCCGTTCAGGAAAACATATCCAATCTGGCGGTGGTGCAGCCACCTTGGATGGTCGAGTGTCAAGTCTTCACTATCTTGGTTCTGGGTGATCTCTTGACCATTTTCAAGCTGAATCACGTTAGAACCCTCGTAGCATACCTGCAAAACAAATATTCTATGAAAATAACAATTAAATAACAACAATAGCCAAGGAGGCAAAGGTGTCTTCATTCTTTTATCTTAGTGAACTTGAAAATATACATTATACGAAAGTTTTTGTGTGTGTGTTTGTTTGTTTGTTTGTTTGTTTGTTTGTTTGTATGTGTGTGTGTGTGTGTGTGTGTGTGTGTGTGTGTGTGTGTGTGTGTGTGTGTGTGTGTGTGTGTGTGTTTATTTGTGTGTGTGTTTATTTGTGTGTGTGTGTGTGTGTGTGTGTGTGTGTGTGTGTGTGTGTGTCAACAGGGACAGGGAGGGTTAAACGAGTATTTCTTGTTGTTTTTAATAACACGATAAAATATCATTACCTGAAATTGATCAGATGTTCAAGTAATGGGAAGAAAAATAATTTGTTATATGATATCAATCTAATTAGAGAGACTAATTAACTATCGGCGAGCATGCGTTAGGCAGCGCGACTCTTCACCCATCCGACGATCCCACCACTGAGCAAGCTCCAACGCAGTTAATCTTCCCATTCTAAGATCCTCTTTGCGGGATCATTAACTTAACCAATCCATGAGGTACGTGAGCGTCTCCATGGTCTCCTCCACTCAGTGATGTCTTGTACAAAAATAACCCTATATGTAGGATCGACGTCCGGTGTGCTGTAATCTGTCATTCTGTCAGGGATTCAGGGGTTGAGAAACTTGCCATACGAGGAAAGACTCAAACAGTTAAACTTGCATTCTCTAGAAAGGCGAAGGGTGCGTGGAGACATGATCGAGGTTTATAAATGGATGAAGGGCTTTAATAAGGGAGACATTCATAAGGTTTTGTTGGTAAGAGAGCCGGGTAGGACACGAAGTAACGGGTTTAAACTGGATAAATTCAGATTCAACAGGGACATAGGCAAAAATTGGTTTACTAACAGGGTGGTGGATGAGTGGAATAGGCTTAGCAGTCATGTGGTGAATGCCAATACAATTGTCACATTCAAAAATAGACTAGATAAATTCATGGACAGCGATATTAGGTGGGGTTAGATACACGGGAGCTTAGGGTCAAAGGAGCTGCCTCGTACAGGCCTACCGGCCTCTTGCAGACTCCTGCGTTCTTATGTTCTTATGTTCTTATATGTCCTATGACATCCCATCCTTAATTTCGAATCGCGGAACCCAATCTTTACTATCACAAAGTAACTAAATGAAGCATCTAAGTGTACAGAAATACCAAGGAGGGCCTAAAAAGCGATGCAAAGCGGAACAGGTCACAATAAGAAAAAGAAGAGTGATTGTTGATATCCTAGTTATATACATACATACGTTATCATTTGCTTTCATAATAATATAAATAAACTTGGGTGGGACAAATCGCGACAAGCAGTTGACTAAAGACACGGTACCGTGTCGAGATTCATGTATGTATTCAGGATGGGATATCTCACGATACTGGGATGTCTCATGACACCACACCTGGAAGAGTGCCGCGTGCTCCTGTGGCCGGAGTTCATGAAATCAACTATTAACTGGTCTCGATCCACTTGCACTATATATGTTGTCACTGGATTGGCTCGAAATTATTACATCGATACCCCATGATCATGCAAAGGCAATCGGTACCAAATATACCGACACAGCTCTCCACGTCGCTATTTAGTGTCCAAGTCCCATAGCCATACAGTAAGGCAAAGAGCAGAAGCGACATATAGAGTCGAATATTTGAACGCCTGCATAAATATCAACAATGAAATATACTTGTGTGTTGAGTGAGTCCATATTACGGTGGGTTAGGTGAATCCGTTGAGTGACCTCCTGGCAAAACCTACCATTATTCAGCTCTAAGCTGCCAAGATTGAGTACCCTCACCACATGCACTCAATGTCCTCACCACATGTAGGAACAGATTGAAATGTGTCATCCAACACTACTTTGTTTAGGCACATGAAACGTTCAGTCCTATTGGCGTCGCCCCATCTTGCATCATTTTGAGAGCCATCAACATCAATAGCCAAAACAAAGTCAGTGACCTTGATGTTACCAAAAGAGGCTCCGCAACGGCTTTCATCAACAATGTCGCAATACCACGTCTATGCAAGTGTTGAAAAGTGATTTAGCAAGAATGCACTACTGCCTCTCATGAAACAGGGAAGAAGCCGGAAACGCGTCCCTTACCTTTCACAGCAATCTCAGTCCTAGATTAAAGGCCCGTCATCAGAGTCCGGATAAAAATAAAAATAAAAACTATGCGTTCGTAAGCCAACGAATACTTAACTTATGAAGGTCTTCCAAACCACGCTACTGCCGCATCCTCAAAGATTTTTGAAGC
Organism: Eriocheir sinensis; assembly: GCF_024679095.1. NCBI lineage: Eukaryota > Metazoa > Arthropoda > Malacostraca > Decapoda > Varunidae > Eriocheir > Eriocheir sinensis. Next base: position 124,284 of record NW_026112162.1, read on the forward strand.
AACTTCGCAACTGCCGTTCCAATTAAGTCACCCTCCCCCTTGCCTAGATAAGTGACTGAAGGCAGTTGTTGCACACTCAGTAACGGACACACTACCCTGCACCTCCTCAGGACAAATCAAGTATAATGCACACCGGCAATGGTTAAAACAATAAAAATAAAAAGCTTTTGGCAAAAATAATGATGCAAAATAACGTAATCATAAATAAAATAAATAAATCAGGGCGGGGTGTGGCAACTTGCGTTACACCCAAGGCCAGTGCTTCGGCTTCCTCAGAAACCAGTTTCTACTCCCTTCATCACTCTTGTCTTTCAACGCACTTCACTCAAATACTTCCGTAAACATAAATATAAATTACCTGTTTGGCTATCTCTAACTTCTAACTAATAAGGAGCATACTCCCGGGAGCGCGACGATTAACTCACTCGCTGCTTCCACTCCCAACGGTCCCACGTAGCTACTCTATCCATCCAAAGTCCCTCCTGGCAGGATCGATCACTCATGAGTTACGTGGGGATCCCCTTGGTCTCATACACTCAGGCGTTCACTAACAAAGCTGACAGCACGAACTAAGCTAGTAGCAAACCTCGGTTCCCTTTCACCAAGTACTCGCTGGTTTGACACGAAGACATTTCAGTAATAACCCGTAATCCCGAGAAGGCAATTTGTACCAGATATATCGTTATGCCTTTCCAAGTCACAATTCATTGTCCATGTTTCACAGCCAAACAGTAAGACTGGGAGCAGAAGCGACTTTAGCCCATTATGGCGCAGGCAAGTGTTTTATAATGTCGCCATTATGTTGGGCTCATGATGCTCCCCGGACCTCATCTTTGATCCTCCTTATAGAGTGAAAATCTAGTGTCCGTGTTGATAGGTTGTCTTCAGGATAGCATGTGGGTAGTCTTAGACTCTTAGGCCACTAGGCGGTGACTGAAAAATCCCAGCTTGTTGGGACTGGGGGAAGGCGAACCTGCATCCTCCTGGAAGCGGCGCCGGGACGCTAACCACTCAACTACCGCCTGCAAATATATCGACAACGACAAATATTCATGTTGAGCGAGTCTATAACACTGTGGGCCAGACCAATAATGTTGATTGACTCTCTGATGAGACCCACCATTGTTATGCACTAAATCTCCAATGCATGTGAATGTTTTGGTGACCTCGACATCCTCACCACCTGCATTGGCGGAGTGATCTGTGTCATCCACCAAGTCTCCAAGCGACATGGTCTTGGTTGTGGCCCAGCAGACTTTCAATCCAAGAGGGTTCATCTTTTCACGTAGCACTTCTCAGCCATCACTAGGACATCCAACGATTCCGTGAGAACCGCATCATCAGTAAAAACAAGGTCAGTGACCTTGGTATCGCCAACATATATTCCGCAACGACTTTGATCAAGAACTTTGCTGAGTATCAAGCCCGTGTAAGTGTTGAAAAAAAATGGAGCAAGGACGCACAACTACCTCACTCCTAACGTAACCTGGAAGAAACTGGAAACATCTACCCCAGACTTCACAGCACTCTCTGCACCAGACTTGAGGTCAGGTCAGAGAATATTGCAGAAATCCTACAGACCGCAGAATGTTCAAAAGTTCCACACGCTACACTGATTCAAATGCCTTCTTGATATCGACGTGGTACACTGCGAGTATCCTCTGACGAAACTCAAGGCGGCGTTCCATAAGGACGCGAAATGCTAGGGTCGGGTCAGTTGTTGGTTTACTGGGGGTGAACCCAGATTACTCAGGTTTCTGAAACAATAGCAAATGGGATCGATTTCATATTGGTAGGAAATTAGTGAGTACTTTGGCCTTCATACTAAGTAGTGTGATATCGAGGTAATTGTTTCGGTTCAGTCGGTTTCTTTTACTTTCCAGACTGAAACTTTTTTTTTCTGTCAGCGAACTGCCACACAGCAGACAACACCATATGCAACCCATGAGTCATGACTTCCCTCCTGGCTTTCATCATCTCCACATCCACCTAAGCTGTTTTTTCCAGCCTTCGACTTCGCCCCAGCCTCTATCACCGCCACAACAGAGGAGGGAGATTCGTCTGTTGGTGGATCAGCAGCCACCATCTCCCACCCAGCCAGTGTGAGCTGTCCGCTTGGGGGCTCCGCCTTGTACAACTACCAAATGTACTTGGCCCAGCAAGCCCAGTAACCATCAGCATTTAATACTATCTGTTCATCAGCCGTTCGGATAGCACTCTTTTGAAATATAGATTCAGATCTCGGAAAGTAGGTTCGAGGTGTTTTGCATTTAGATAGCCCTCGATAACCTGAGCGAGACCTCTGACATACCTCTCCTTATCCCTTATCACAATGGTCCAAGTCCTTCGTGACAGAGTCCTGTATCGCTCCGAATCCTCAGCCAGCCCCTCAGCGCAAATTCAACATCTTATAAAACTTTTCACTTCATCACCATTGCAGGCTGAGTTTGATTCCTAGCTTTGAAGTATTTTAAAGTTATTGTCTTTTGTTGGGCTATGTTATGATTTATAATATTGTTTATTTGATGTTGAAGAACTTTTCAACGTCTCCAGCTAAGTATTCGTAATTGGGACTGAAATTCCTTAAGAGTTATCTTGCATTCATAGCAATTCAACGCAAGGCTGCCTGATTGTGCCCAAACACTGTTTTCGTCCGGTATTCTTGAGCAGGTCTGGCCGATTCCTTGGCCAATTTTTCAAACGCCCTAAGAAACTGAAGACCATACATTAATATATAGCCAGAATCAGTATAAATATATTTGATAAAAGTAGGGTGGTAGTGATTACCCCAAATGCTTTTTTTTACAGTAAAGGTAACAGCTAAAGGACAAAAAAAGAAACATTAATGAAAAAAGGGTGCGCAATTCACAGCTCCTACAAAATAAAAAGTTAAGAGGAGTGGCCAGAAGAAATATCAATTTCTGGAGGAGAGATTGTCTGATACTCTCCTCTTGAGAGATCAAGTCGTAGGTATGAGGAAATACAGATGAAGGAAATTTTTTCCAGAGTTTACCAGCAAGAGGGATGAACGAGTGAAGATGCTGGTTAGCTTTTGTATAAGGAACTGGACGGTATAGGGATGAGCTTGAGAGGCATGCAGTTACCAAGTTTAGAAGACCAGTCACCGTGAAAATCGATAGATGAAAGAGAGGCAACATGGCTGCGGAATTTAAGAGGAATTTAAGAGGAGGGGAATTGATGAGACGAAGAGACTTAGACTCCACTCTGTCCAAGAGAGCTGTGTGTGTAGAGCCCCCCACACGTGAGATGCATACTCCATACGAGGGCGGACAAGGCTCCTGTATATGGATAGCAACTCTGCGAGGGAAAGAACTGGCAGAGACGATCCAGAACCCCCAATCTCGAAGAAGCTGATTAACTGAGGGAAGAGATGTGAAGCTTCCAATTTTTAGCTTGTTTAAATGTATCTACTTCAACATACCTGAGCCAGGGTGGTTATGACGCTTTCGCCAGTTTTTCCGTCGTCAGGAAGTGTGATCTCTGAGCCCACGACGAGGATGACGTCATCGAAAAAGAACCAGGATTTCTGAGCCTTAAGTTGAACAGATGGGCGATTGTACACCATGCTGGTCAAGCCTATCATCCCGTCAGTCACTCCGCCCACAAAGCTTGCATTGTTGTAAAAGTACCTCCATGTTGACAGTCCACTTTGATTCTTGAAGTTAAAAAGAAGAAAAAAATCGACATCTTAAAAAAAAAAAGAATATTAAAATAATACATATCAAGGAATAATACCCAACGGAAGTCTCACATTTGGCTGCTCCGTATTCCGTTCTCTCGCGAGATTACAAATATCATCTTTCGTTTTACATGCGTTTATTTTTGTTGGCAGATGCTAAGCAGTTATTATCAGTACCTTGAGGATGTGTTCATAATGCCGTTTCATTTCAACCCTATACCACAAAGATGACGAAAAGTGTGGAGTTATAAAGACACTAGTTTTACATGAAACACGCAGTTATACACTGCTAGTAAACAAATTGCTTGTGCGTGTGAAGGGTTATTATCCCAAAATAGAGATTGTAAGTAAGTCTGTGGTACAAAGTTATAATAAAAAGTGACAAGTTACGTAGTAGATCTGATAGTTGGTTAAATATATGATTATATGGGGTTGACAGACATGTCTTTTGGCAGTTAAAATTCATTGTCTATAAAATATATTAAATTTGAGTAAAACAACCTAGTTAGACGCAGTGCACCTTCCAAGAGAATCCGAGGTTATCACTACCCTTCACATCGCTTCAGTGCACTTCCACGAGTATGATGTACGATATAAGATGTAAACTGTATACCAATGTTTGCAGTATGCTTGTGTGATAATTCTACAAAAGCTGCTAAGATAATTTAATAAGACAGTACTCACCTCAAGTTCCATTATGTTTTTAGCATAAAGGTTGGTAACACCAGGGACTCGGGCCCAGTCATATACTTGGAACACCTCAGCTTCGGGTTTGCCGTACTCCAGTGAATCAACCAATACCGTCAGGAATCCGTCACCCTGTAAAACGAGTGAATCATTGAGAGAGAGAGAGAGAGAGAGAGAGAGAGAGAGAGAGAGAGAGAGAGAGAGAGAGAGAGAGACTGGTTCACTCTAGTACCCCCTATGGTCCATGAGCAGAGTCCCATCTGTCAGCATTTGATTAGGGACAGGGCCTGCTCAACCAAAGTCGTTCCCGTGTAATGCCTGCTGTAGGAATTTCTGCTATCACAGTTAATGTTCAGGCAGTACTTAGGCCCTATATGGTTTGCACTAATCTATATTACCATTCAGACATTATTTAATGTTAAAGCACTCAACTTGGAGGTATGTTCACATGCAGGTTTAGTCAAAGGTGATATTCCTGTAGAAGTGAATTAAAAGGGACGATTTTTCTCACTGAATATTCCTCCGTGAGTATTTTGCTGATGGGGAGCCCTTCTCCGTTAGCATGGGCCGGACTGATTTTGAGATACAGGTGCTATTACACGGGTACGAATTTGCCATGTGAGCAGACTTTCCGTGAGCAACTTTCTCTGAGCTGCTGAGGCAGCTGATCACATAGTGATGCTGCTTTAGATGAGCAAACTTAGTCTTGATTTTATCTTTGATGGGTTAACGTGCTTACTTCGGGTTTTTGATCGGCTCCATCTGTTTTCGCCTGAAACGCTGGCATTTTTTTTAAAGTAATAACACAAGCATTTCACGTGCATGCTTTATCATCCAATTGGAATATAATCTCTTCAGCAGGAAATGTTTGATTTATGAATTGGAATAAACACGTATATATAAAAAATATATAAAACAATTAGTTCAACTAAACAGAATCCGTAATATTTCAGAAGTCTGTACATCCGCCCTACAGCGGACATCTTGTTGAAGTACATTGAACACATACACTACCGCATTGCTCTGTCGTCGCAAATCACTCTTTCGTATGTGTGTTTAATCTGGTGGATTTCAGGATTATGTATTAATTTGTTACTTGTTTTTCACACATTTTTTTTCTTACAGCAAAGGAGACAGCACTAGGGCACACAAAACGGAAACAATAAAAAAAGCCCACTACTCGCTGCCCCTGTAAAGAATCCGAAGAGGTGGCCGAAAGAGCAGTCAATTACGTAAGGTGTCCTGATACCTTCCTCTTGAATAAGTTCAAATCGTAGGCAGGAGGAAATACATATGAAAGAAGATCGTTCCAGAGTATAACCAGCGTGAGGGATGAAAGAGTGAAGATGCTGGTTAACTCGTGCGCAAGGGATTTTGACAGTAAAGGGATGGGCTTGAGTAGAAAGTCGTGTGCAGCGGGGCCGCATGAGGGGGGGAGGCATGCAGTTAGCAAGTACAGAAGAGAAGTCAGCGTGAAAATATCGATAGAAGATAAAAAGGGAGGCAACATGGCGGCGGAATTTGAGAGGCAGAAGACTATCAGTAAGAGGAGGAGAGCTGATGAGACGAAGAGCCTTAGACTCCACTCCATTAGACTGCACTATTAGTCGCTGTGGGTGGGGACACGGAGGGGATATGCAAAAAAAAAATTCGTGAAAGGTTAGCTGATTCTCTCAAAGCATACCGAAATCTCCCAGTATGAAAATGTGAGACGGGTATAATTCCAAAATTTTATCAAGAAATCTAACCTAACCTACTCTGACCTGGTATATAATTCATTTATTGCCATTCCTATTATTGATGGGGTGTTTTTCCATTTGATATTTTTTCTTCATTTAAGTGTTTTGAGTCCCCACTTGTTGTGCAGATGAATAGTAACCATAATATGAGCAATGCGACAAAATGAAGAAATACAAGGTACAACACAAAAGTGTACAACCAGTTACTTACACTTAATAGGGCAGGACCTCCCTGAACCTTTTCACTCAACCTGCTCTCCACCTCCCAAGTACATAATACAGCTGCCACAATGATGAAGAAATGATATACGTCTCGAGACTGATGAGGCGGCTGAGAAAGTGGGCTGAATGGCAAGTATACAAATACAATTTACAAATTGACAAATTTACAAATACAGTTTTATAAACAAATCTTTTCAGGGACCGTATACCTAATTCGAGATATAAATATATGCTAGTTATATTCCGCCAGCCATCATATGTCTTATTTTTTTTTTTCAAATATATAAACAAAATATGTTTACAATAAATACTTTAGTCATCCATACATGTATGTTCTTTTGAACATATGTCATAGGAAACTTCTCTATTCACTGAGTAGAAATAGCTTCAGACCAGTGCGTCTCATGTTCACGAAGAAGAGACCTCCGTCACAAAATGTTCACGGAAGTATGCTCAGTGAGCAAAATCGTCCCCTCGTTATAGTTCCATAACTCTGCTTAATCAGTCGAGAGATGAAGCATGAGATGAGTCCAGCGACCGCCAGTAGTGTGTGCACGAGTCGAAAGACCATGCATAACATGGCAATACTCGCAATGATAATCTTTGTTTGCACGAACGCACGTTTGCAGCTCTACATCCGTATACTTCATATATGTGTACGCGATTCCCGCAGCATACATTGGCTAGCTAAACCAGTGGTGTACGCTTACGAAGGGTGCGGGACAAGCACGGAATCGCTGGAAATCCCAGTTCCACAATGAAATCGACAGATAATGAAACCATCCCCTTTCGTCGGCGTTACAACAATACACAAAACGCTAAGACACGGTCAGTTGCCGACTTAGAAAGCGTGGACCCGTACTACTCAGGTTTCTGCAGCTTCAGCAATTGGTTGCGTAGCCTCAGTTTAACAACATTAACTCTGTTGTCGGCCTTAATGATCTTATTATTCCGAAAAAGAAAACCTTCAGTACTAACAAGGATGTGATCGATCTCTCTTGCTACATCATCCGCATTACAAAGTCTCAGAGCGGACAGCTCTGGGTGTGTTGCAGATGATGGCTGCTGATCCACCAATAGACAAAATTCCGTCTTCGCCTGCGGAGTTGAGAGAAGATGTGAGGAAGTTGAAGGGGAAAGGCAACTGGAGATTGTAATATCATTGCGGATCTGAAATCCGAGGTTAAAACCTGATCCATGGATTGCATGCGGTGCTGTCTGCTGTGTGGCAGCCCCGAGCCATTCCTCTTGACTAGAATAGTGGGTTTCATGTGACATCCTGGAAAGGAAAAGGGGGCCGACAGGACTGCAACAGTTACCGTCGTATTACACTGATCTGTTTGCCGGACGAAGTGCTCGCTCATTTTTTTTTTTTTTTTTTTACATCCATGCCCATTGCGCCGATAGGCTTTCTTCATAGGCCAGATGGTCGGCCCAAGCCCGTCGTGGCGCAGGCAATTTTTTTTATAGTTGCGCCAGTTATCATCTGCTGATGATGCGAGTTGGCGCACCTGACACTACCAAACTGAAATGCCAGAATTTTTCTCTATACAACATTCCCACACGGCCACTGCGTGTAACGAAACACACGAGTAATTAATTCAGACAAGGAAAGGTTTTGCCGGCGCCGGGAATCGAACCCGCGACCAGCTTAACGGGAGAGCCACCCCTTTACCAGTCGGCCAAAGAGGTACCCCCCTGGTTAAGTGGGTTATGGGAGGCTCGCCCATCAGGCAAGTCAGCACTACACGTCTCCCCATTCCCATTTAGATTAATTTCTGTGTGTTGAGTTCCCATTTCCTATGAACTTCGGAGAGCATGGGCCATCACTCTACCTGTTACCCTCTCGGGGTGACACAACAGAACCACAGGAGAGGATGCCACCACCTTGCCACCAGTGAAATGCCAGAAATTTTACTCTTTACTACACTCACACACGTCCTCTTCGTGTAACGAAACACACGAGAAATTAATCCGGACAAGGAAAGGTTTGCCGGCGCCGGGGATCGAACTCGCGACCAGCGTAACGGAAGAGCCACTCCTTTACCAGTCGGCCAAAGAGGTTATGTGGGCTATGGGAGGCTCGCCTATCAGGCAAGTCAGCACTACAAAACGAGGGATACAAACTTGGTGGAGGCATTGTTTTTGCTGCTTGGATCTTTTCAGGTATTTTCCTTCATAAAGCCTGGGATACATTGTAACAAACCAGCACGACACTTACAAAAAAAAGGAGCACACTGATTGTGACTCCAGCCAAGTTCCACAGCCTAGCTCCATTGTTCCTCTTATTTCTTCATTATGAGAGATTATTAAGGATTTGATGTACACATATGTTAACGTACATGCCTTATTTATACATTATAACCTAGAACTACCCATGTAAATAGTTATAACAAAAATATGTAAAAAATGATGTACTTACTAGCTCAATTTTTGCTACCTGGTCCCCTTATTTTTCCATTAAGAGGGATTAATAAGGTTTCTGTACTTATTCATTAACATATCACTCTTATACATTCATCCCTAAGACGCATTATAGCCTATGCATTTCATGTCTCACCCATCCTTTGCCTCACAACTAACATTCCTCCATATGTCTACCTAACTTTTCTTTTCACGTCATTACATTTTTCATGTATCTATTTTGGTTCAGGTTTTAGTTCCAAATAACAATCATTAGGACTTGGTGTTAATTCTCATTGATGATTACAATAACAAATTAAGCACAGAGAAAACCGTGACAATAAGACATCACTCCTCTCAAAATGGTTTATTATTTTCGTTGATCCCTCGTTATTTACTCTTGTTTTCACCTATTTAGGACAATACAAACCTTCCTTAATCTTTTATATGCCTTCTATATAGTTAAATACCTTCCTAAATAATGTAAAATAAGAAGAAAAAAAAGCTGCACTGCAGCGATGTGGGTCATATTGCTTACCTGGATCGTTTTCCCGTTTTGGGAGAAAAAGGAAAGGTACAGCATCGGCCTTTAGTGATCTTCAAGCCTTCTTGTTGCCTGTGGAGACTTGCTGATCAGCTTCCTCTTGATAATGTAGTGCTGTGTGTAGTCTGTCGCCTTGAAATGACTTGAACAAACACTGGCAGAATTTGGATTTAACTTATCTTTCCGACTACACGCATGGATCCACTGCCCAACTAAGGACTTTGTCTTCGGAAAACGATAAAAATGAAGCTTTCCTAGCTTCTTACACCTGTTATTGTAAACAGCACACCTTGTCATTGTTCACAGCAAGAAACTTCAATCCAGTGGCGCCGCGGCCACACGTGTGGGTCTCCAGTGACGTCTCGGTTTACATGTGACGTCACGAGCGCGGTGCATTGTGGGAAAAACAAGTGCTTAGCGATTTATCCTAATATGTCTCTCACCCCTGCTCACTGCTTGGTGAACAGGGGCTACACGTGAAAGAAGATAAACCCAACTTATCTTCACCCGCTAGGGGAATCGAACCCCGGTCCTTTTGGTTGTGAGGCAGACGCTCTAATCACTGAGCTATCGGGCCGTGTGTGTGTGTGTGTGTGTGTGTGTGTGTGTGTGTAATTCACCACGGCCTGATCACGAGTTTGACTCGCTTTCGCCAGCAGGTACCCTCCCGACACGATCAAGTGCATGCTCATTATCATCGATCTCTGGGTACTGCCTGGTCCTCACACACCACACACCCCATCCCCCTTTCTCAAAGGGGAAAAATAACCACTGCTAGTTAACGTAAAGAATCCGGCCTGAGCGGGGCTCGAACCGCCGCCTGTTTGGCCTTGAAGCCTTGCAGCGCGGCGCTCTAGCCGATTGAGCTACAGGAGCGGTGTAACTACCGGAGCGGTGTTGTGTGTGTGTGTGTGTGTGTGCAAAGCCTCGGTCACACATTTACGTATCAAGCCCACGTATGCCCACGTATGTGATTTTTGGCCCATACGTGGCCATACGCGGGATTTGTTGCCGCGATCAACTGGATACATGTCACGGGCCGATGTACGTAAAGCTTGCACGGTCAACATAACGACTTCATAACGTAAGTACGAGGTGATGCATATTAAGCCTACGCACTGCGCAACCATGACGTGACGATTACCCGAATTGCCACGACAAGAGACCACCCCCCGACAAGTAGTGCGTGGCAGAGCACATAACACCCACGTACGTATACCGTATGTGTAACGTGGTGCGTTACGACCTCGCGTCATCCTCACGTTATCCCCACGTAGTACGTCGGTGGGTTAACGTGAGAGGTACATAAGGGCCGTGCTGCACACCTATGATTGCAGTTCCTGTCAACATCTACCTGCAGCAAGAAGTACTCCCCTCCTGCTGAATCAACATGGAGAACATTGAAGACATCCTTTCCCTTATAACACCAGCAAACAGCTATAACACAGAATTAATGGAGGCCATCCTCGAGTATGTGCATGCCATGGTACTGGTGGAAGTTGTGATGGTCCACCTCGTAAGTGAAAAAAAAAAAAGGAGGCCGAGGAGGGTTTGGGCTTGGCCGTACCTGCAAAGAAGAGTGGAGCTAGCCCACTATGACAACCTGATGGAGGAGTCGGCAACCGAAAGTCCAGAACTGTACGGGAATTTTACCCGGATTGACAAGGACCTCTTCAGTGAAATAGCTGAACGTGTCACACCCCACATTCAGAAGCAACGCACATTCTGGAGAGAATCCCTTGTGCCAGGCCAGAGTGTGGCTATCGCTCTCCGTTTCCTCGCCACGGGTGACTCATACAAGAGTCTGCAATACTCATTCCGAGTAGCCCACAACACCATTAGTCACATTGTACCCAAGACCTGCAGATCCAGTGTTGCTGTCTACGGAGATGAGGAACTGCAGGTGCCACAAACACCAGAGGCTTGGAAGCAGGTTGTTCCAGGGTCGTTGGAGGTTTGGGTGACCCTGAAGCTAAAGAAGCCCCGTCCGTGATCTCTTGGTGTTGTCCTTTGGCATAGTTGAAGGCAGTGGCGACAAGGTTTACTGACGAGGGCGCTGGCGGGGGTGAGAGGCGGTGGTGGTGGATTCGAGGTATATGCTGTTGCTTGTCCGAGAGAGGAACCGAAGCCTCAGCCCGCAAGCCCACCGCACGGCATATATACACCATGCACAGCGTTGCAACATCGTCGTGGGTACCCGAGGAGCAGCGCTGGTGCCACGTACGCTCCTGCACCGCGTGAGGACCCACGTGGTGCGCTGCGGGAACAGGGGAGCAGCGTGGGATCACGTGTAAGGGCCCCGCAAGCACACCGTAAGCGCCACGTATGCGCCACGTTGTACGCGTGGAGCCACGTAAAATGGCGGTTGACGTGAGCAGCCACGTATCTTTTGAATATGTCGAAAGATGCGTGGCTCCCCACGCACGCTCGGGTGGTGCTTGCGACCCCCCCGTCTCCGCCCAGTATGCCCACGTACGTAAATACGCATTATGGGACATTTACGTAGTACTTACGTAAGCGGTTGACGACTACCAATTTCCGTTCGTGCGTGGGCATACGTGGCTTGATACGTGAATGTGTGACCGAGGCATAAGGCCCTTTTCACATATGGGAGCTGCAGAGCTGCAGAGCTACAGAGCCTCTCAGCAACGCTACTCCTGTGCGACTCAATTTTAGCATCGCAGCTGAGAAGCGCTGCTTATATATCTAGAAAGTGTTGGGGTGGTGAGTGTCGAATTAACAGTGCTTCTCAGTAACGCTGCTAAAATTGAGCATGGCTGCAGTCGAGCTACGCACGCGCTGCTAAAAAAAAAAGTGGAGCGGCTGCAGTTACGTGTGAAAGCTCCCATTGAATACCCTATATCGTGACGAGCAGCGCTCCTTTTTGTGTCCGCCACCGGCTGCGAAACTAACCACTCAAATCCGTCTGTAGCGCTATTTTTTGCGTTTGTGTCTGCGTGTAAAAGTCTCCATTCAACACCATTATTTACCAGCGGTGGCGCTGCTGAGCAGCGGTGCTTAGTGTCCATGTGTGAACGTGGCCAAGAGTGGCCATCACCCACCTGAAAGTAACCCTGAGAGTTCAGGTTCTCCCACGATTCCTGACGGGTGGTCCTCAGGGAAAGCACTCTCACACTTGCCATGAACTCCCGTCGTTGGTGCACCGTCAGATCAGAGCTATATGGGAGAAAAATAAATTTATATTTACTTCATAAGAGGCAGGCCAAGGGACAATTAAAATTATTCATTTGGCAACCTCTCCCAACAAAAATGAAACTGAAGACGCTTATGGAATTATATAAAATTTTGTAACAAATATTTTGATATGCCCCATTTGCAAGAGTATTTATACCAGAGGAAAAGCGAAGTACAGACGAGATATTATATATCCTACTGGTGAAAGAGTTCAAAATGTGAATATACTGGTAAGCCGTTATGACGTTTGGGAAATAGAAACGGGGTACCGTAGACAGCTTCATGCAGCAATAAGAATATTGAGTTATCGAGGTCCAAGATAGTAGCTACCATAGATATTAAATGAAGCAACATTGCGTTGTGCTGAAACACCACAGGGCACATGACTTAACATAATTCAACCTGATGCTCTAGAAAATGTAGATGTATGAATAAAAAAAAAATTCAATGGTTTATGGTAAAACTGCTAATATGTATAAGGCACTATGATAACAAAACATACGACTTTTCTTAAAAAAAAAGCGAATCACGTGATGAAACATATAAACTACATTATAGTTTCCTAGAGAAGTCAATAAGAGAGAGAGAGAGAGAGAGAGAGAGAGAGAGAGAGAGAGAGAGAGAGAGAGAGAGAGAGAGAGAGAGAGAGAGAGAGAGAGAGAGAGAGAGAGAGAGAGAGAGAGAGAGAGAGAGAGAGAGAGAGAGTGTGAGAGAGAGAGAGAGAGAGAGAGAGAGAGAGAGAGAGAGAGAGAGAGAGAGAGAGAGAGAGAGAGAGAGAGAGAGAGAGAGAGACTCAATTACCTTCCTATGGATGGCTCCAAGTTATTTAACATTTCAAGAGATTTCAAGGAAACATGAAAGGGCAGGCAACATGGTGCCTTAAAACGAAGCCATCAGTATTAGTGAAGAGGAGGAGGAGTAGGAGAAGCGGAAAGACTCTACCAAATAATTAACTAAAATTAACTAATGGGGAGCATACGCCAGGGGTCGCATCGCTTCACGCACTCGCCTTCTATACCCCTATCGGTCACCCCGCGCAAGCTTGTATGCCTCTACCCTGTCCATCCCAAGCTCTGCACTTACTTGAAAAAGTATTTGTTGCCGACTAGGGCATACGCTGGGTCAGGCGTCACCTTAGCGTAGCGGTGGAGAGCGTTCTTCAGTATTTCCTTGTTATAGTTTGCTTTACCCAACTGCAGTTTTTGGAGGATCTTAGCCACGGTTTCTATTCCTCCTCTTGTAGCCCACTTTGTGACAACGTTTCCTGAAAAGAATTTTCAGTACAACCACCGAGCAATCAATGAGACCATACGACGATTGGGCCAAGGCAGTACTTACACTACGATTCTCGTTCTTGTCTAGTGTTGGTAGACCTCTTATGAAACGTGAAAAAGCTCTATAGTCAATGTTTTTCCGGGAAGACCACACCTCCACTATTCACTACCGCCTAACCCAAGCCAAAACATATGATTGATCTTGAGCGTTTGTCCCTCAATCTACAGAGGGTCCTCGAGAGTGCCGATCATATTTATATTGTTTTGCATTGGCTGGTATACTCACAAGCAGAGGCCATTTTTTTTTAAATGCTCTGTGTAAATAATGTATATATCGTCACGAAGCTAAGTGTAGCAATAACAAGCCTGTGGACATCTGCATATAACTTTTTATTTCGGAAAGCGTTGCAGTTTTGGATAATCTTTGAATATGTACGAACGGGGACGTGAATAACTTCCTTGGTTACCCTTCTAGCATTATATAATAATCAGATTAAAGCCTCCATTAGACTTGCCCGGTGAGTCCCAGGTTTGGCGTCTTAAAGTGGCAGACCGGTATATGACCCTATTACGGACCTGTCAAAAGGCAAATGAGATTGCTAGCCAAAGGCGATCTGGTTCTAGAATGTGGATTCATACTCATGACCATAACCGGGCACTCTGTAGCCCTGTGCGTCCTCACTTTCCCTTCCTTGATGGGTCTTTTGATCTATCTCTTGATCTTTTTGTTTCACCACAATACTTTCGCCATTTTATTCCGTCTTCATCATCGCCTCTTCCTACATTTTTTCTTTCTCGGGGTCTCATGAGTGTATGGGTTGCTAAATAGGCAGCGTGTAATGTCTGCACTCCTTCCTCTCTCTCTGTTTCGTCTCGGTTATAGTAATAATAATAATAATTATAATAATAATAATAATAATAATAATAATAATAATAATAATAATAATAATAATAATAATAATAATAATAATAAAAATATTCCGGGTTTTTAGGCGGTCTTCAGGGCAGCATATGAGCAGTCTTAAGCCACTCGGCGGTGACTCAAAAATCCCAACAGTGGCGGTGGATAGGACTCGAAACCGCGTCCTTCTGGACGCGGCGCCGACATGCTAACGACTCAGCTATACTCACTCCCCGAGCTATGTGTCGGTCCCCGTGGTTCTGGTACCAGGAACATCATCATCATTTTGCACCTGAATGTTGCAAGATTCAGGATGTTGAGAATTGCGGGTTCTTTATACCAGAAACCTGAGCTGTACAGTTCGATATGGTATATCAGTGCCGAGTGTGTGTGTGTGTGTGTGTGTGTGTGTGTGGCGGGGGGGGGGATTTCAGGTGATTTACCACATCCTCGTAAGAACTCGCAGCAGAGTCCTTCAGAACTGCAGAGAGAGAGAGAGAGAGAGATTTACATAGAAAATCAGACCACAGACCCCATGGTCCAGACTTGGTGGTCTGTCCTTAAACCTAAGTGATTTTACATTAATCAGAAGACTCCAAAACGTTGCATTTCTACTCTAGTTGATATTAAGTTGAAGGAAGTGACGGTCGAGCTTATTTTTGAAGAAGTCAATCGTGTTACACTGGACCACTGATGGTGGAAGCTTATTCCATTCTCGCACTATAACGTTGGTGAAGAAAAATTTGGTGCAGTCTGAATTTACTTGTCTACATCTGAGTTTTACGCCATTGTTCCTCGTGCGCAAAGTGTCATCGATCATAAACAATGTTGATCTGTCTACATTCGTGAAACCATTAAGTATTTTAAAACATTCGATCAGTTTTCCTCGGAGGCGACGTTTCTCAAGAGAAAACATGTTAAGGGTAGAAAGCCTTTCTTCGTAGGATTTGTTGCGCAAGGAAGGGATCATTTTCGTTGCCCGACGCTGAACACCTAATTTAGCAATATCCTTTGCATGGTGGGGAGACCAAAACTGTACCGCATATTCCAAGTGGGGTCTGACTAAACTGTTGTAGAGCGGGAGTATTACATCTTTATTCTTGAATACAAAGTTTCTTTTAATGAAGCCCAACATTCTGTTCGCTTTATTTGCTGCATCGATGCATTGCTGTGAGAATTTGAGGTTTGACGCGATTTTGACCCCCAAGTCCTTGACGCATTGAACGCTTTTGAGTTTAACGCCGCGCATTTAGTATTCGAACTTCTTATTCCTCGTTCCAATTTGAAGGACCTGGCACTTGTCTACGTTAAAGGGCATCTCCCATCTATCCGACCAAGCTGAAATTTTGTGCAAATCCTCTTGGAGGCTTTGCCTGTCTTCGTCAGTCAGAACCGAATTACCAATCTTTGTGTCGTCTGCAAATTTACTAATGCGGTTATTGAGTCCAACATCCACGTCGTTGATGTAAATAATGAAGAGCACTGGGCCAAGGACCGAGCCCTGAGGGACGCCACTAGTGACAGGCGCCCACTCTGAAGAGAGAGAGAGAGAGAGAGAGAGATATATATATATATATATATATATATATATATATATATATATATATATATATATATATATATATATATATATATATATATATATATATATATATATGATACGTCGAGGAGCACGAAGGGATGTTTGTCAGTCAGCAAGCTAATCACATTCAACACATAAAAGCTAAGCAACAATATTTTTCAACATACATATCATATGCATTTTTACCGGCAAACTGACTCATTGATGAGCTTTACGACTGTATCGGATTTCATTTTTATTTTGTGGTCCTCTAAACGCGCATGTGTTTTCTCCGAGACGAGGAACGCCGAGCAGTGCCACTTGTCATGTCTTGCGAGCATCTTTGTCTTATCACTGAAATTACCGGTTACATGTACTTTTTTTTTTCAGTATTATTGTCCTCTGCACATACATGAAACAAATCCGTTGATATGGGTAAGGTACTGTTTTGCAATGGCAGGTCTCTTGATAATAGTTCCGCACTGGGTGACATACTGTTCACGAGCCTGCCGCAGCTAACGGGATAAGGACAAGAGGACGAATTGAATTTAATCGATTAAGTATTTTTGAGGGTTCAAATCAGAGAGAGCTTATATAAAACAAAAAATAGTAAATAGTGGTTTTAAATGTCAGGTAGAACAAAGTCGGAGGATGATCAGTAGGAGCAATGTGCCTTGAGTCGCAAAGAGTGGAATCTTCAGCTAAAGACTAATCAGAAAGTTCAGCAAATAACATAAGATTATGAAAGATGAAGAAGCAAAATTGTTGTAGAGAATATTGGCTAAATGGAAAAATTAGAGTTAGCAAAATTTGACATTTTCTACATTCTTTTTTTAACGTTTTGGCCTATTTCGCCTGTAGACTTTCCTGGTGGGACCTGATGGTCGGCCCAGCCCGTTCTGACGCAGGTAAGTGTTTATGGTGGCCCCATCCTGCTTGGTCCATGCTACCCACCCGGAGCTCATACTTGAGCCTCTCATCAGAGAAGTAATCTAGAGTCTGGGTTGCTAGTGTTTTTTCAGGGCAGCATTGGGTAGTCTTAGGCCACTAAATCCCAGTTGTGAGGCGGCCACGGCTCGAACCCGCGTCCTCCAAGACGCCTGCACGCTAACTATTCAGCCACCCCCTCCCTAATTTTTATGTTTACCTTGATTCGAGGCTTCCTGTGTCCAGGCTGTTGGTGTTTACACAGGTACACGAACGTTTTTTTTATTTCTTTTTTTTACGTTCAATAATTTTTAAGATTTTTTATTTTTTTATGATTTTTACTCCATTTTTACTACTTTTTTTTTGTTTTAACAACTAGGTCCTGCTTCTATATTACAATAGTGTTCTCTAAAATTCTTGCAAGATTTTCACATTTTAATTAATCAAAGATTTTCAAAGTCAAAGACATATTTGATCTCGATTCCATGCAAAAATGCAAGGATCCGATTAGCGGCAGTTCGAAGGCTCAGTTACTTTTTGTGACCTACATCTCAATCTTGGAAAGAAACAGAACAAGGGCTTTTTTGCATAAGGGGTAGGGAAGGTACATAATAGTTTTGTCCTTATCTCAGAGACAATCACCTTTGTAACGCACTGGGCATACCCAGTGTGAATTTCATCTCAAGACAGTACTGTTTCCACTAGTAATCAGAAAAGTCTAGCGGGTCTCTCTCTCTCTCTCTCTCTCTCTCTCTCTCTCTCTCTCTCTCTCTCTCTCTCTCTCTCTCTCTCTCTCTCTCACTTAATCAGCTTCCTTGAGGTTGGGGGTTCTGTATTGTCTCCGCCAGATCTTCTCCCCCGCACAGTTGCTATCTATATACAGCTCTCCTGGACAGAGTAGAGTTTAAGGTTCTTCGTCTCATCAACTTCCCTCCTCTTACTGATAGTCTTCAACCTCTTAAATTTCATTGCCATATTGCCGCTCTATCTTCTATCGATATTTTCACGCTGACTGCTCTTTTGAACTTTCTAACTGCATGCCCCCTCCCTCCCGCGGCCCCGCTGCACACGACTTTCTACTCAAGCTCATCCCTGTACTGTTCAAATCCCTTTCGCACGAGTTAAATAGCATCTGCACTCTTTCATCCCTCACGCTGGTAAACTCTGGAATAATCTTCCTCCATCTGTATTTCCTCCTGCCTACGACTTGAACTTTTTCAAGAGGAGAGTATTAGGACATCTCCTCTCCTCCCGAAATTGATCTCTCTTTCGGCCTGTCCTCTGAACGCTTTTCTATAGGAGTAGTGAGGAGCGGGATTTTTTTCATTATTTTTTTTTCCCTTGACCCGTTTCATTTGCTGTAAAAACAAAAGGTCATTTCACCAAGCGAAGCAAAATGCCAAATCACTGCCTCCTCAGTGGGTCTATAGGCCGTACAGGAGAGATAAGACAGAATACGAGAATAATGTTATGATCGGAGGAGCCCAAGAAAGAGTATTATTTAGAGTGATGGGCGTATCCTTTAGGTGGTTCTAGATACTGAAGAATAGTAAAGATGTAGGGTTGTGTACTAGGGTGGTCAGTGAAATATGATGAAAGTCACTGCAGGTGGTGAAAGTTGAAATATCCTGAAATGGATATTTCAGCGAAGTGAGAGTTTATATAAATATGCTGCACTTTAGAATTCGAATAGTCTGAGAATAGTAGAAGTAGGTGAGAGGCACACAACAAACATAATTATTTACTGATTGAACGAAAAATGAGTCGCAGCCAAATGGTGGAACGTTTTGAAGAATCAAAGTTGTCGGCATGAGAACAAGTGATGTCGTTGCGTACATCCAAGTAAAAGCAGGATGAAGCTTTGGACTGAAATTTGGGATAGAAAACGTAGGAGGGAATTGAATTTCAAAAATTCCAGAGAACTGAATGTTGCAAAGCTAGTGAAGAAACAGTTGAGCAAAGTAGGCAGGTCAGAGTTGGGATGTTTTTGGTTTACTCTCCACATGGGGATTCCGAAGTGGGTGTTATCTTACGTGGTACATTGTATTTCCAATAGTTGCTAAATCCACGTATAACATATTAGCTAAATCAAAAAGAGTATCAGTAAAGAAATGAATAAGCGCAAAGCGTACCTCGCGTATTGAAGCGTCCGGTGGTTGTTGGCTCGAAGGTTTTCCCGCGGAACAGCCACTGCTGACACTCGGTGAAGGCATATATAAGGTTTTCAATAGTCTTGTTATCGAAGTTTAAAGATGTGCCATCAAACCATGTGAACACTGTGCCAATAGTCTGTAACGGGGACAAATACATATAAATAAAAGATTCTGCAAATAAATGCCGGCGATTTTCCAGCCGCCGTTGAATGAGCGAATATCACCGTTGCGCTATATTTTACTGTCTATTATACTCAGTATACTATAATTAACTTTTTGCCAAAGGAAACACCGGGGGCAATTCATCGAAGCCGAGAAATTTCAATCATTTTTTTCATATGTATATACACCCATGAGCGAGTTCCCTCGTCCTCCTCAAGGGGCTATTACACGGGGCAAATTTTCAGTGGCTCTTCAGTCAAACCACGATTTCCGCTGGCGTGGTTCTCATATTTCCGTGGTTTTCTAACGTGTCCACGATCTTCCAAAGCTACACTAGATTTCACCAAAGGAAGGCGGTATTACTCACCACCATCAGCAGCAGCAATAACAAGAAACAAATGAGAGCCACGCTAGCCGAAATCGTGGTTTGACTGAAGATCCACGGAAAATTTGCCCAGTGTAATAGCCCCTCTTCATGCCATCTTGGATTCATCCCAATAAGTACTGTTGCAGACCTTTTCCATCATAAGTACTTTATGGCTTGAGAAAGTGCATCAGCTTCATCAAGCTACAGGTTTTCTTGGTGTCCCCTCAGACTCCCAAAGTGTAGTGGTTAGCGTGTCGATTTACGAAGCCACGGACTCGGGATCGAATCCTACCCCGCCAGTCGTCATACTGCTCTTCCAGCTTTTCTATCTCCCTTTTATTAAGGTATGTTTAATTTTTTTTTTTTAAGTTTCTGCCGATGGCGGTGGTAGGCTATCTTGGGGGGCATGATGGTCATCCCTAGCCAGTTATGGTGCGGCAACTGTTTATATAGGTGCTATCTTGCTTGGTTCAGGGTGTTACTTGCAGCTCATCTCTGACCCTCTCTTTATCGACATAATCTAGAGTCCCGGTTGATGGGTGGTATACAGGACCGCATGTGGGCAGTAAATGCATAATCCCAGCTTGTGCTAACCACTCAGCCACCGCCTTGCCATAGTAAATAGTTATTATAGAATTGAAAAAATACTGTCCACTAGCTTGCCCCCTCCGACAGTTACATATAACGGAATTATTTATATCAGCAGCAATTGATCCATCATGCCCTTTGCATTTATGGCAAACCATATAATAAGTTAACTGTGAAGCAGATTCAGACAGAGAGGAACAAAGACAAAAACAAACCCTACCATCAGCATCTCTCTTCCATAGCTGCCGTTGTAGATCATGTGAAGTATTTGTGCGAAGTGTTCATTGCTATCCT